>NW_026690305.1:20402-50250 GCF_015227805.2 Hirundo rustica | reverse complement strand
TTGTGCGATTGGTGCGATTGGTGCGATTGGTGCGATTGGTGTGATTGGTGCGATTGGTGTGATTTGTGTGGTGTGATTGGTGTGATTGGTGTGATTTGGTGTGATTGGTGTGATTTGTATGATTGGTGCGATTTCTGTGATTTCTGTGATTTCTGTGAATTCCGTGATTCTCTGATTTCTCTGATTTCTCTGATGCCCGTGTTTGGTGTGTTTTGCTGTGATTTCTGTGATTTCTCTGATTTCCCCGATTTCTCTGATTTCTGTGATTTGTGTGTTGGATTTGTTTGATTTATGTGGTTTATGTGATTGGTGTGATTTCTCTGATTTCTGTGATGTGTTCAATTGGTGTGATTTCTGTGATTTCTGTGATGTGTTAGTTTGGTGTGATTTCTGTGATTCTCTGATTTCCCTGATTTCTCTGATTTGTGTTTGATTTATGTGGTTGGTGTGATTTCTGTGATTTCTGTGATGTGTATTTGATTTGGTGTGATTTCTGTGAATTCTGTGATTCTCTGATTTCCCTGATTTCGCTGATTTCTGTGTTTGCTGTGATTTCTGTCTGTGATTTCTGTGATTTGGTGTGAATTCTTGGATTTCTCTGATTTCCCTGATTTCTATGATTGGTGTGATTTCTCTGATTTCTGTGATGGGCATTCAGGTGGTGTGATTTCTGTGTTTGGTGTGTTGTGCTGTGATTTCTGTCTGTGATTTCTGTGGTTTGATGTGAATTCTGTGATTTCTCTGATTTCCCTGATTACTGTGTTTGATTTTTTTAATTTATGTGATTTATGTGATTGGTGTGATTTCTCCGATTTCTGTGATGTGTGTTTGATTGGTGTGATTTCTGTGATTTGGTGTGAATTCTGTGATTTCCCTGATTTCTCTGATTTGTGTGTTTGATTTCTGTGATTTCTCTGATTGGTGTGTTTGCTGTGATTTCTGTGATTTCTCTGATTTCTGTGATGCGCATTCAATTGGTGTGATTTCTGTGATTTGGTGTGATTTCTGTGATTCTCTGATTTGTATGATTTCTATGTTTGGCGTGATTTCTATGTTTGGCTGTGATTTCTGTGTTTGGTGTGCTTAGCTGTGATTTGGTGCGATTTCTGTGATTTCTCTGATTTCCCTGATTTCTCTGATTTGTATTTGATTTATGTGATTGGTGTGATTTCTCTGATTTCTGTGATGTGCGTTCAATTGGTGTGATTTCTGTGATTTGGTGTGTTCAGCTGTGATTTCTCTGATTTCCCTGATTCCTCTGATTTGTGTTTGATTTATGTGATTGGTGTGATTTCTCTGATTTCTGTGATGTGTATTTGATTGGTGTGATTTCTGTGAATTCTGTGATTTCTCTGATATCCCTGATTTCCCTGATTTCTGTGTTTGGTGTGTTTTGCTGTGATTTCTGTCTGTGATTTCTGTGAATTCTGTGATTTCTCTGATTTCCCTGATTTCTCTGATTTGCGTGTTTGATTTGTGTGATTTCTCTGATTTGTGTTTGCTGTGATTTCTGCGATTTCTCTGATTTCTGTGATGTGCATTCAGTTGGAGTGGTTTCTGTGATTTATGTGAATTCTGTGATTCTCTGGTTTCCCTGATTTCTCTGATTGGTGTGATTTCTCTGATTTCTGTGATGTGCGTTCAATTGGTGTGATTTCTGTGATTTGGTGTGATTAGCTGTGATTCTCTGATTTCCCTGATTTCCGTGTTTGGTGTGTTTTGATGTGATTCCTGTCTGTGATTTCTGTGATTTGGTGCGATTTCTGTGATTTCTCTGATTTCCCTGATTTCTCTGGTTTGTATTTGATTTGTTTGATTGGTGTGATTTCTCTGATTTCTGTGATGTGTATTTGATTTGGTGTGATTTCTGTGAATTCTGCAATTCTCTGATATCCCTGATTTCTGTGTTTGGTGTGTTTTGCTGTGATTTCTGTCTGTGAATTCCGTGATTTCTCTCATTTGTGTTTGAATTATGTGATTGGTGTGATTTCTCTGATTTCTGTGATGTGCATTCAATTGGCGTGATTTCTATTATTTGGTGTGAATTCTGTGATTTCCCTGATTTCTCTGGTTTGTGTGTTTGATTTGTGTGATTTCTATGATTGGTGTGTTTGGTGTGATTTCTCTGATTTCTGTGATTTCTCTGATTTCGGTGATGTGCGTTCAATTGGTGTGATTTCTGTGATTCTCTGATTTGTGTGATTTCGGTGTTTGGTGTGTTTAGCTGTGATTTCTGTCTGATTTCTCTGATTGGTGTGATTTCTGTGATTAGCTGTGATTTCTGTGTTTGGTGTGATTTATGTGATTTCTCTGATTTGTGTGATTTCTGTGATTTGGTGTGTTTAGCTGTGATTTCTCTGATTTCCCTGATTTCTCTGATTACTGTGTTTGATTTTTTTGATCTATGTGATTTGTGTGATTGGTGTGATTTCTCTGATTTCTGTGATGTGTATTTGGTGTGAGTTCTGTGAATTCTGTGATTTCTCTGATTTCTGTGATGTGTGTTCAATTGGAGTGATTTCTGTGATTAGCTGTGATTTGGTGTGATTTCTCTGATTTCTGTGATTAGCTGTGATTTGGTGTGATTTCTCTGATTTCTGTGATTAGCTGTGATTTGGTGTGATTTCTGTGATTAGCTGTGATCTGGTGTTTTTAGCTGTGATTTCTCTGATTTCTGTGATCTCTCTGATTGGTGTGATTTCTGTGATTTGGTGTGATTTCTGTGATTTGGTGTGGTTTCTGTGATTTGGTGTGGTTTCTGTCATTTGGTGTGATTTGCTGGTTTTAGCTGTGATTTCTCTGATTTCTGTGATTTCTCTGATTGGTGTGATTTCTGTGATTTGGTGGTTTTAGCTGTGATTTCTCTGATTCGGTGTTTTTAGCTGTGATTTCTCTGCATAGCTGTGATTTCTGTGATTTGGTGTGATTTCTGTGATTTCTCTGATTAGCTGTGATTTCTCTGATTAGCTGTGATCTCTCTGATTGGTGTGATTTCTGTGATTTGGTGGTTTTAGCTGTGATTTCTGTGATTTGGTGTGATTTCTGTGATTTGGTGTGATTTGCTGGTTTTAGCTGTGATTTATCTGATTTCTGTGATCTCTCTGATTGGTGTGACTTCTGTGATTTGGTGTGATTTCTGTGATTTGGTGTGATTCGGTGTTTTTAGCTGTGATTTCTCTGATTAGCTGTGATTTCTCTGATTAGCTGTGATTTCTCTGATTGGTGTGATTTCTGTGATTTGCAGTTTTTAGCTGTGATTTCTGTGATTAGCTGCGATTAGCTGTGATTTGCTGTTTTTAGCTGCGATTTCTCTGACCGCTGTGCTCTCTCTGCCCAGCCCCGCCCGCCCGCAGACCTGGCGTTCAGCTTCGATGCCAACAAGCAGCAGAGGCAGCTGATCGCGGAGCTGGAGAGCAAGAACAGGTACGGCCCTGGGCGGGCTGGGGCGCGGCCCCGGGCACCTCCTGCCTCCCATCAGCCACGTCTGCTTTCCCACAGCCTTTCCCGGGGGCTGCAGTTGCCTCGTTAACTGATTAGCTGGTCATTAACATGCGTTAATTACCCGTGGGGAGGCGTTGATCTTCTCTGATCTTCCTGAAATCCTCTTCGGCAGCACTCAGCACATCCAGCAAACCTCGGGGCTGGGATCGGATCCCAGAGATCCCTGAGACCCCCAAATCCCGCAGCCCCGGGCTGAGCCCCCAGCAGGGAGGGGGGATTGTGCCCCCGTGCTCAGGTGAGACCCCACCTGCCCAGCCCTGGGGATTCCAGCAGCACAAAGACCTGGAGCTGCTGGAGAGAGCCCAGAGGAGCCACGGAGCTGCTCCAGGGCTGGAGCCAGGCTGGGAGAGCTGGGGGTGCTCACCTGGAGAGGAGAAGGATCCAGGGAGAGCTCCGAGCCCCTGCAGGGCCTAAAGGGGCTCCAGGAGAGCTGGAGAGGGGCTGGGGACGAGGGCTGGAGGGACAGGACACAGGGAATGGCTTGGAGCTGGAAAAGGGGAGATTTGGGTGGGATTTTGGGCAGGAATTGTTCCCTGGCAGGGTGTTGAGGCCCTGGCACAGCTGTGGCTGCCCCTGGATCCCTGGCAGTGCCCAAGGCTGGGTTGGAGCAGCCTGGCACAGCGGGAGGTGTCCCTGCCACGGCAGGGGTGGCACTGGGTGGGATTTGAGGTCTCCAGAGGATTTTTTGTCACCTCTGGAGCCGCTCAGGCTCTCCCGGTGTCCCAGTGCCCAGCTGGCACACAGCCCCCTGCCCAGGCACCCTCAGCACTGGGAAAAGGCTGCTCCAGGGAGGTTTGGAGCAGGAGCAGTTCCTGGAGAGCAGGAACAGCTCGGCCCTGGCACCGCTGTAGCTCCAGTGCTCCGCCAGGAGACCCTGCAGGCTCTGGAGCGGCTCCTGGAGATCCTGGCTGAGGGAGATCTCACTCGGGGAGCCCTGCCGGGAGAGCAGCTCAGCGGTTCTGTGTGCTGGCTTGGAGCAAAGCAGAGAGAGACTCCAAGGCAGAAAAAAAACAATTTAATAGGAGGGAAAAAAAAGAGGAAAATAAAATAATAAAATAAAATAAATGCAGTAGTACAAAAGATCACTGACAGAGTCCCAACACAGCCTGACACCCTGTTAGTCATGGTGGTGGTATCAGTCCAGATGAAGTGGTCCTGTTGAAGCAGTAATCCTGTAGAAGGTTTCCGTAGCTCTTGTTCTCTGGGAATCCAGTGGGTAAGGGCTCCCTGTGCTGCCCCAAATCCGAGATTATATCCAGGTGGGAATGCTTGGCTCCTCCCCCTGGGCAGAGCATCTCACAATGAGCTGAAATCATTCCATGAGTTTAACACTTCTGTGCTTTACGCATTTATAGACTTCCGTGCGTTATTTAAATCCTCTTTGACTTTGTTTTCACTTTTAACTCGCCCCCGTTCCGTTTTCCTTCGGGGCTCTCAGCTGTCCCCACACCTCTTGAGCACGGAGAGGCAATAACCTCTTCCTGTGGAGTTTTGGGGTCTGTCACTGTTATCTTTGGATAATCTGGGAACCTGGGCGATTTTCCTATTATCATTACTATTCTTCTGAGTTATCTACAAAAAGCTTTTTTTCCCCCGTCACACAGATTTTATTTTAATGTTACGTTTCAGCTTAAGAAACAGATCCACATTCGTCAGCGCCACCGTTTCTAAGTCCTGCTGACGGCAGAAATAAACTGCATTAACACAGCGAAGTTTTCTGGCGTCACGCACACAGCATCCGTTTTATTATTTGCGAAAAGCCAACTTTAGAGTCTGCATTTATAACGGGGCACAGGAGCTGCTTTCCCCCCGGGGTGTCCTGAGGGTTTCCTGTAGAAATTGCTCCTCTGCTGCGGACCCCAGGACGGTGTGGATGAAGAGAGATCTCTGAAGCTGGGTTTTAGAGGATGAGGTTTATTGTAAAGGATGTGAGGCCTTGCTCTGAGCTGCCAGGCTGCAGCTCCTGGCAAGGCCCAGGGAGTGAGGGAAGGGTGTTACCCTGGTTTTTCTGAGCCTTTTGATTTCCTTAAATGGAGTCAGATCTTTTTAGTTATTGTACAATATTAAGAGCAGTTTTCTACCTTTTTCCCACAGATGTAACATAAACAAATCCTTTGTTTTTCATTCTCTGTCCTTTGTTTGCATATTTCTAACCTGAAAACAATTGTAACAGACAGTTGGTCTGGCCACTGAGGCTGAGGGGTGGAAACCCCAAAAAGCCAATCTTCTGCTAGACCCAGAAATGTATAAAAAGTAAGAAATAAACAAAGGGTCTCTCTGCTCTCTCAGCTGTGAGCTGGAATCGGAAGGACCTTTGTGAAAATCTCTTGTCTGCGTGTGACTGCTCTGTGTGTCTCGGTGACAGAAGGGAGAGGCAGGGAGAGGAAGTTCCAGGGGAGGAAAGTCCTCGGGTGTGATCGGGATATGCAAAGCAATCACACAGAGATGAGAGATTTTGCAGGGCAGAGATGTTCCTCCGAGAGAGCCAAGGCCCAAAAGCCCCTCTGCCTGTTTATTTCTTACTTTTTATACATTTGTGGGTCTAGCAGAAGATTGGCTTTTTGGGGTTTCCACCCCTCAGCCTCAGTGGCCAGACCAACTGTCAGTTACAGTTGTTTTCAGGTTAGAAATATGCAAACAAAGGACAGGGAATGAAAAACAAAGGATTTGTTTATGTTACATCTGTGAGAAAAAGGTAGAAACTGCTCCTAATATTGTGCAGTAGCTAAAAAGTCTGACTCCATTTTTATGAACAATCAAAAGGCTTTAAAAAACTCAGAAGAACCAGGGTGACACTTGGGGAAGGGTGCCAGGCGAAGAGGAGAGAGCAAAGAGGCCAACCCACCCTCGCAGCCCCCTGATAAGGGGTCTCAAGGTGGGCTGGAACAGGGCTTGGGCCAATGGGGTTACAGATACCTGTAATAAATACGAGAGACCAAATTCAATAAATCAAATTTTAGAATTTATTTTGAGACAAAATAACAGTCTCCGATAGCCACAATTAAAAGGACAGCGTCGAACCCCGGGGTTTCGGCGCTGGGTGAGCGCGGTAACACACTCTGTCAGTCTGTCACACCCCAAGTTCACATTTTCAGTCTGAGGCGGCCCATTTTTATGCGTTGGTTCGCTGAGGGAAAATCGGGACTCCCGAGACTCCCCCTTCCGAGGCAGCCTCATTGGGTGTTCATGGTCGGGTTCTGGTGGGGTTGAAAGGATCTTCTCAGGAGAACAGCGTCGTGATTGCTGTGTCCGGGTACGGTGCAGAGATGTTAATGTCGGGAGGAGACGGGTGAGATATCGATCTGGCGTAATCACTCGGTTCTCCGGGTTCTCCATCTCCCTCTTCCGTCGTTTTGTTCTCCTCTAACGATTCCCGGCAGAAGTTTTCTCGTGTCCCTTTTCGTGTAATTCTTGGCACACTTTTCTCATGTCCCTCCCGTGCAATCTCTGGCAAAGGAACTCCTCGTGTCCCCCCTCGTGCTGTCTCAGTCCCAGTTAACCCATGGTGTACACGATTAGGAATGAACTTACATCTTACAGAGAATGAATTACATATCATAGCATTTAACACGGATTAACTTTAGGACATAGATCACATACCTGATACCTCAGGGGCGGGTTACAGGTGTGGGATGAACCATACATTGGGGTGAGACAGAACATTCCATCTGACCTCTGGGTCTGGCTGCAGGTGACCTTCAGCTGGTCACATCACTGTTTTCCCAGACATCCAGTAGCTCTCAAACATCAAAACTTGCTTTCAATTCTATCTCACTTACAGGTTTCACATTATCAGAGTCTAAGCAGTCGTGTTTATAGGGCTTTCTGGCTTCATCCTCCGCAGCAGTTTCCCTCTGCTCGGTGAGCTCTGCTCCTCGGGCTGAGCCAGCCTTGCGCTCTGAGGATGCGCCAGGTCTGAGCCGCGGGCTCCCAGCGCGCCCCAGCAACAGCGAGACGGCTTCTGCCCGACACGCTTCGCCAGAGAAAGGGGTTCAGTGAAGTCTGGGCTTGGACAGACAGCTGTGTGCCAGGGAAAGCTGGAGCCGCCCTGGGAATGGAGAATGGAAACCTGTTACCATGGTTTTTCTGAGGTTTTTTAAGGCCTTTTTGATTTTCATAAATGGAGTCAGATCTTTTTAGTTATTGTACAGTATTTAGAGCAGTTTTCTACCTTTTTCCCACAGATGTAACATAAACAAATCCTTTGGTTTTCCTTCTCTGTCCTTTGTTTGCATATTTCTAACCTGAAAACAATTGTAACAGACAATTGGTCTGGCCACTTGGCTGAGGGGTGGAAACCCCAGAAGCCAATCCACAGCCAGACCCACAAATGTATAAAAAGTAAGAAATAAACAAAGAGGTCTCTCTCCGCCTGGATTTCAGTTTTTGGGCTGGACGGAGAAACCTCTGCTCTGCAAAACCGCTTGTCTGCGTGTGGCTGCTGTGTGTGTCTCGGTGACAGAAACCCCCTCCCCTCTAAATTATTATAATTTTGTAATTAGGGGCTTTCAGGCAGAGATACGGGAAATAGGAGCAACAATTCTTTACTGGGAATATTAAAAAAAAAAAAGGAAAATATAAATGTAGTGGTACAAAAGAAAACAAGCAAGGGAGCAAACAAAATCCTGGAGAAGCCGTGTCAGGGTCAGGGATCCGAGCTGGCACCCTGTGCTCAGGGTGCTGGGAGCAGCCCAGATAAATCCTCCTGCAGTAACAGCTGTGGTTCTGGGGAGCGGAGATGGTCCTGTGGAAAGTCCAGTGGTGGTGAGATGGGTCCGGTCTTCCTCCGGGGATCCCGTGGAAAACCCGGATCCCTCGTGTCCTTCAGTGCCAGTTTTTATCCAGCTGGGAGCAGCTGGCTCCTCCCAGTGTGTGGAGCATCTCCCGGTGGGTGATGGAGTGTGTCCTGGTGTCACCGAGACACACAAAGCAGTCACACAAGACAAGAGATTTTCACAGAGGTTCTTCTGATCCAGCTCACAGCTGAGAGAGCCGAGAGAAGAGAGCCCCTTTGTTTATTTCTTACTTTTTATACATTTGTGGGTCCAGCAGAAGATTGGCTTTTTGGGGTTTCCACCCCTCAGCCTCAGTGGCCAGACCAATTGTCAGTTACAATTGTTTTCAGGTTAGAAATACGCAAACAAAGGACAGAGAATGAAAAACAAAGGATTTGTTTATATTACATCTGTGGGAAAAGGTAGAAAACTGCTTTAATATTGTACAATAACTAAAAAGATCTGACTCCATTTAAGAAAATCAAAAGGCTCAGAAGAACCAGGGTGACATCCTGGCAGTGGTGGGCACTGATGGGCCGTTATCAGGAGATGTCCCCGGGAGGGTGGAGGGAGGTGACAGAGACAACAAACACGGCCCCACCTGGGTCTAACGGCTGGGACGTTATCAGGGAGCATCCTCCTCTTCCCCCTGGAGTTAGGAGGATAAAACATCTCACAAAAAACAGCTTTCGACAGATGGAACAGGATTGCACATTTCTAGGTTACATAATCCGGGACAAATAATGGCAGAAGTGACCAACAGAATCAAACAAAAGTAACAAGAACCGAACGCGGTGCAGACAGAGCTCAGCGCCGGCTGAGGCATTCCAGAAAATAAATCAGCAGCTGAGCAGTTCTGTGCAGTCCTTTAAGCATCTGATGGTTCAGGTGGGACGAGTCGGCTTGGCGCTGACAGAAGCAGCTGCGGGTTTTGAGGAATAAAACCCGAGCAGTGCCCCTGCGCTGCGAAAAGGGAGGAAGAGAAACTTGTGGTGCTTCCTTTTAAAAGCCCCAAACGCCTTTCCCAAAGCGGGAACACCCCTGGAGGGGCGGGTGCCTCCCCGCCCTGCTCCTGCTGCCCTGCAGGGAATGGGGAAGGGATCTCGGGCAGTGCTGGAAGCGGAGCCCGTGTGCTCCTGGAGCCCTCCCCGAGCCCCTTCTGGGTGAGGGGCTGTACGGCAAATCTGGGAGGAAACCTCTGGAAAAAGCCGCCCCTCCTTCAAGCAGTCCAGGGAAAAAAAAAATCTCCTCAGAGAAAAGTGGGAAAAGCTGTTTATTTAACAAACAAAGCACCCGGAAGCATAAAGAATGAATATGAAACATGAAAGGTCTCGTTCTGGAGTCAGATGGTAAAATTGAGAGCGCTCTTGCCGTGGGTTAGCTCGGCTCGCTCAGTCTCTTATCAGTTCCTCCGGTGATGGAAAATGCCGTCCTGGGCCTGGTGGGCTCCCGGTGCTCTGCTGGGTTTTTCAGAGCAGGTTTAAACAGTCCCAAGAAAAAGAGGGAAAAAAAACCAGTCCAGGGAGCTGCTCTGCCTCAGCTAGCTAAACAAACTAAAAGCAAAGAGATCTCTGTCCCACTGTCTGTCCGTGCCTCAGATGAACACAGTCCGGGAGCTGGAAGGGGTAGGAGGGAATGTTGGTTCTCAGAACAAACTCTGCTTCTGCTTCTCCCTCAAAAGCACAGAACACAAAATCCAACATAAACAGAACGGGCAATTAAAGATACAAGCATCAGAAAGTCACCCTGGGACAGGGGCTCCCAGCGACGCTGCAGAGAGGGACTTCACCTTGGGAATAACAGATTTCCCAGGTCCTGCGGTGATCCCAGGGCTGCAGAGGTGTTCAGGAGCAGGGAGGACACTGAGCTTGTCCAGCTCTGGGATCTCAGTTCAGGGTGGACATTGACTGCTGTGTCCAGTTTGGGATGGACACTGAGTGCTGTGTCCAGTTCAGGGTGGACATTGAGTGCAGTGTCCAGCTCTGTCCCCTCAGTTCAGGGTGGACATTGAGTGCAGTGTCCAGCTCTGGGATCTCAGTTCAGGGTGGACATTGAGAGCTGTGTCCAGCTCTGTCCCCTCAGCTCAGGGTGGACATTGAGAGCTGTGTCCAGCTCTGTCCCCTCAGCTCAGGGTGGACATTGAGAGCTGTGTCCAGCTCTGTCCCCTCAGCTCAGGGTGGACATTGAGAGCTGTGTCCAGCTCTGTCCCCTCAGCTCAGGGTGGACATTGAGAGCTGTGTCCAGCTCTGTCCCCTCAGCTCAGGGTGGACATTGAGAGCTGTGTCCAGCTCTGTCCCCTCAGCTCAGGGTGGACATTGAGAGCTGTGTCCAGCTCTGTCCCCTCAGTTCAGGGTGGACATTGAGAGCTGTGTCCAGCTCTGTCCCCTCAGCTCAGGGTGGTCACTGAGACCCTTGAGCGTGTCCAGAGGAGGGAAGGAGGCTGGTGAGGGGCTGGGAACACAGCCCCTGTGAGGAAGGGCTGAGGGAGCTGGGGTTGTTGAGCCTGGAGAAAAGGAGCCTCAGAGGTGAGCCCATCACCCTGCACAGCTCCCTGAAAGGTGCCTGTGCTCACCTGGGGCTGGGCTCTTTCTGCAGGCAGCACTGACAGAAGCACAGGACACAGCCTCAGGCTGTGCCAAGGGGAATTCAGGCTGGATACCAGGAGAAAGTTTTTCACGGCAAGAATAATAAACGTGCCCGGGGAGGTGGTGGAGTCCCCGTCCCTGGAGGTGTTTAAAAACAGCCTGGATGTGGCCCTGGGGGCCGTGGTTTAGTTGAGGTGTTGGGGCTGGGCTGGACTCGATGATCTTGGAGATCTCTTCCACCCTGGTGATTCTGTGATTGATTCTGTGATTGATTCTGTGATTGTGTGATTGATTCTGTGATTGTGTGATTGATTCTATGATTGAGTCTGATTGAGTCTGTGATTGATTCTGTGATTGATTCTGTGATTGATTCTGTGATTGTTTCTGTGATTGATTCTGTGATTGGTTCTGTAATTCTGTGATTGATTCTGTGATTCTGTGATTGTTTCTGTGATTCTGTGATTGTTTCTGTGACTGATTCTGCGATTGATTCTGTGATTGTTCCTGTGATTGTTCCTGTGATTCTGTGATTGTTCCTGTGATTGTTCCTGCAATTGTTTCTGTGATTCTGTGATTGGTTCTGTAATTCTATGATTGATTTTGGGATTCTGTGATTGTTTCTGTGATTCTGTGATTGATTCTGCGATTGTTTCTGTGATTGTTCCTGTGTTTGTTTCTGTGTTTGTTCCTGTGTTTGTTTCTGTGATTCTGTGACTGTTTCTCTGATTCTGTGAACTCTCTCCTGTCGCTGTGCCCCAGGGAGATCCTGCAGGAGATCCAGCGCCTGCGGCTGGAACACGAGCAGGCCTCTCAGCCCACGCCCGAGAAGGCGCAGCAGAACCCGACCCTGCTGGCCGAGCTGCGGCTGCTGCGGTGAGGGGACACGGGCTGGGACACGGGACACGGGATGTGGGATATGGGACACGGGCTGGGACATGGGACATGGGACATGGGACATGGGATATGGGATATGGGACGTGGGACATGGGACACGGGATATGGGATATGGGACATGGGACACGGGATGTGGGATATGGGACGTGGGATATGGGACACGGGACACGGGCTGGGACATGGGACACGGGATGTGGGATATGGGACGTGGGATATGGGATATGGGACACGGGATGTGGGATATGGGACATGGGATATGGGATATGGGATATGGGATATGGGACACGGGATGTGGGATATGGGATATGGGATATGGGATATGGGATATGGGACACGGGCTGGGACATGGGACACGGGATGTGGGATATGGGACGTGGGACATGGGATATGGGACACGGGATATGGGATATGGGACGTGGGATATGGGACACGGGACACGGGCTGGGACATGGGACACGGGATGTGGGATATGGGACGTGGGATATGGGATATGGGATATGGGACACGGGATATGGGATATGGGACATGGGATATGGGACATGGGACATGGGATATGGGATATGGGACGTGGGATATGGGATATGGGACACGGGATATGGGATATGGGACACGGGATGTGGGATATGGGACGTGGGATATGGGACACGGGACACGGGCTGGGACATGGGACACGGGATGTGGGATATGGGACGTGGGACATGGGATATGGGACACGGGATATGGGATATGGGACACGGGCTGGGACATGGGACACGGGACACGGGATGTGGGATATGGGACGTGGGATATGGGACACGGGCTGGGACGTGGGACACGGGATGTGGGATATGGGACGTGGGACATGGGATATGGGACACGGGACACAGGCTGGAACGTGGGACATGGGCTGGGATATGGGACATGGGATATGGGACATGGGATACAGGCTGCGACATGGGAAATGGGATATGGGACATGGGACATGGGATATGGGACATGGGATATGGGATATGGGACACGGGATATGGGATATGGACTGGGACATGGGACACGGGCTGGGACATGGGACACTGGGACATGGGACACGGGACATGGGACATGGGACACAGACTGGGGACACTGGGACATGGGACATGTGACATGGGCTGGGGACACTGGGCCACTGGGGCAGGGCAGGGACAGGTCCTGGCCGGGCCATTCACAGCTGGGGCTGGGGCAGCACCTGGAGCTTCTCCGAGGGTTGAGGAGTAAATTAAATCCTCCCTCCAGGGGAATCCGTTTGTCCAGCACAGGGAAGTGTGTGTGGGAAGGGATCAGCAGCGCCGGGGCTTCTGCAGGGATTCCAGCCCCGGGGATCCCCTGATCCTGATCCCTGATCCTGATCCCGATCCTGATCCCTGTTCCTGATCCTGATCCTGATCCTGTTCCTGATCCTGATCCTGATCCCTGTTCCTGATCCTGATCCTGTTCCTGATCCTGATCCCTGATCCTGATCCCGATCCTGATCCCTATCCCTGTTCCTGATCCTAATCCCTGATCCGGATCCTGATCCTGATCCTGATCCTGATCCTGTTCCTGTTCCTGATCCTGATCCTGATCCTGATCCTGATCCTGTTCCTGATCCCTATCCCTGATCCTGATCCCGATCCTGATCCTGATCCCTGTTCCTGTTCCTGATCCTGATCCCGATCCTGATCCTGATCCCTGTTCCTGTTCCTGATCCTGATCCTGATCCTGTTCCTGATCCCTATCCCTGATCCTGATCCCGATCCTGATCCCTATCCCTGTTCCTGATCCTAATCCCTGATCCGGATCCTGATCCTGATCCTGATCCTGATCCTGTTCCTGTTCCTGATCCTGATCCTGATCCTGATCCTGATCCTGATCCCTGATCCTGATCCTGATCCCTATCCCTGATCCTGATCCCGATCCTGTTCCTGATCCTGATCCCTGCCACAGGCACAGGGAACAGCAGCGCTGCCACCCCAGAGCCTCGCTCTGAGGGAATTCCCACAGCTGGCAGCTTATCTGGGATGGGAAGGTGCTCCCCAAGATCCAGGTGCCCCCCAAGCTCCAGGATCTCCCCTATCTCCAGGTGCTCCCCAAGATCCAGGTGCCCCCCAAGCTCCAGGAGTTCCCCTATATCCAGGATCTCCCCTATCTCCAGGTGCTCCCCTAACCCCAGGTGCTCCCCTATCTCCAGGTGCTCCCCCAGCTCCAGGTGCTCCCCTATGTCCAGGTGCCCCCCAAGCTCCAGGATCTCCCCTGTCTCCAGGTGCTCCCCTATATCCAGGTGCTCCCCCAGCTCCAGGTGCTCCCCTATATCCAGGTGCTCCCCTAACCCCAGGTGCTCCCCCAGCTCCAGGTGCTCCCCTGTCTCCAGGTGCTCCCCTATCTCCAGGTGCTCCCCTAACCCCAGGTGCTCCCCTATCTCCAGGTGCTCCCCTAACTCCAGGTGCTCTCCTGTCTCCAGGATCTCCCCAGCCCGGGCAGGAAGGTTGGGATGTGATTTTTCTGGAAGCACCAGGCACAGTGCCGAGTTCGGGCTGTGGAAGGAGGGGGAGACGATCCATGGAAAATCACATCCCGTCTTTGGAACTCTGCAGGTGGCCCCGTGGGGATGAGTCAGCTCCGGCTCTGCTGCCAGCTGTGACCTTGCAGAGTCCCTGGATCCCTGTCCGGGCACTGCAGCCGTGCCTGCAGGACCAGGGAACCGGGAACCTCACAGCGTTTGGGCTGGAAGGGACCTCAGAGCCCACCCAGGGCCATGGGGGGACCCTAAATCCCACCAGTGCCACCCCTAGGGACCCTAAATCCCACCAGTGCCACTCCTAGGGACCCTAAATCCCACCAGTGCCACTCCTAGGGACCCTAAATCCCACCAGTGCCACTCCTAGGGACCCCAAAACTCATCCAGTGCCACCCCTGCCATGGCAGGGACACCTCCCGCTGTGCCAGACTGCTCCAACCCGGCCTTGGGCACTGCCAGGGATCCAGGGGCAGCCACAGCTGTGCCAGGGCCTCAACACCCTGCCAGGGAACAATTCCTGCCCCAAATCCCACCCAAATCCCCTCTGGAGCCGTTCCCTGTGTCCTGTCCCTGGGGTTCCTGGTGAAGATTCCCACTTCAGCTTCCTTGCAGATCCTTAGTTTAACCCCCTCAGCCCTCGGCGTACAAGGAGAGGAGCAAACACCCAGCGTGGTTCACGTTTGTTCGTATTCCGGGCTTTTCTGTCCTTTAGAGAACAAATTCCCAGGTTAAAATTCCCGGATTTTCCGCAGCGTGCCCGCAGCCAAGGGTCGGGTGTGTGATTGGTGATGTTTTGAGGTGGGATTGGGAGGTTCTGGATGCTCCAGAATCCCTGCAGAGGAACAAACAATCCCTTCCAACCCGCTTTTCCCTGAGCTCTCCCCTCACCTCCACACAGATCCTGGGGCTGGAGCTTCTCCTTTATCACTCACTCCTTGCTTTTTTCTTGAAACGCAAACCCCTGAGTCAGAATTCCCGAAATAGCCGCAGACAGGTTTTGGGAAGGGATGGGATGGGGAGCTCATTCCTGCTGTTGTCACCTGGCTGCTGTGTCACTCCTGGAGCGGCTCTGCCGAGTCTCCCGCAGCTTTTCCCTGCAGCTTTTCCCCTGCAGCTTTTCCCTGCAGCTTTTTCCTACAGCTTTTCCCCTGCAGCTTTTTCCTGCAGCTCTTCCCTGGAGCTTTTCCCCTGCAGCTTTTCCCTGCAGCTTTTCCCCTGCAGCTTTTTCCTGCAGCTCTTCCCTTTTCCCCCTCTTCCCTTTCCCTTTCCCTTTCCCTTTCCCTTTCCCTTTCCCTTTCCCATTCCCTTTCCCTTTCCCTTTCCCTTTCCCATTCCCATTCCCTTTCCCTTTCCCTTTCCCTTTCCCTTTCCCTTTCCCTTTCCCTTTCCCTTTCCCTTTCCCTTTCCCTTTCCCTTTCCCTTTCCCTTCCCTCCCACAGCTCCCCTGCCCTTGGCTGAGCTCCTCTGCCGGGCTCCCATGCTCAGACACATCAAAAACGGGATTTTCCCCTCAAAATCCCCAGCAGGGCTGGGAATTCTTCCCTCCGCCTGTGTCCGGAGCAGATCCCTGCCTTTGGGGGGATCTCTGGTGGGGGAATTGTCACCTCCAGCCCAGGTTTATCCGCGGGGTCGCTTTTGGCCGGGAGAATTCCCTGCGGAGGCTGCAGCTCCCCGGGTTCATCTCCTCCCGTCTCTTCCTCAGGCAGAGGAAGGATGAGCTGGAGCAGAGGATGTCGGCGCTGCAGGAGAGCAGGAGAGAGCTGATGGTGCAGCTGGAGGGGCTGATGAAGCTGCTCAAAGTAAGGAGCCTCCCTCCGGAGCGGCAGCGCATCCCTCCCTTCCGCGGCCGCCCTGGGATCCCAGCTTTGCTAAAAAACACCAAAACACAAACCTAAAACCCCTTCCTGAGGAGCAGGGAAAAGCCATTCCCACCCCAGCTCTGTGCAGGGCGCAGGGGCTCGTGGTTCTCCAGGTTCCTGTGGGTAAAACGCCCAGAACACGAGTTTGGAGAGGTTTAACATAGCTGGATTCGGTAACGGGCTCGGCACTTCCCAATCCCACAGGAAATAAACTGGGATCAGGGCAGGGAACGGGCAGGGAACGGGCTCGGCACTTCCCATTCCAACAGGAAATAAACTGGGATCAGGGCAGGGAACGGGCAGGGAACGGGCAGGGAACGGGCTCGGCACTTCCCATTCCTGCAGGAAATAAACCGGGAGCAGGGCAGGGAACGGGCTCGGCACTTCCCATTCCCGCGGGAAATAAACCGGGAGCAGGGCAGGGAACGGGCAGGGAACGGGCAGGGAACGGGCAGGGAACGGGCTCGGCACTTCCCATTCCAACAGGAAATAAACTGGGATCAGGGCAGGGAACGGGCAGGGAACGGGCTCGGCACTTCCCATTCCAACAGGGAAATAAACTGGGATCAGGGCAGGGGGTTCAGGTTTGGGTTCGGGTTCAGGTTCGTGTTTGGGTTCAGGTTTAAGTTTGGTTTCAGGTTCAGGTTCGGGTTCAGGTTTGGGTTTGTGTTTGGGTTCAGGTTTGGGTTTGTGTTTGGGTTCAGGTTCGGGTTCAGGTTTGTGTTTGGGTTCAGGTTCAGGTTTGGTTTCAGGTTCAGGTTCAGGTTTGGGTTTGTGTTTGGGTTCAGGTTTGGGTTTGTGTTTGGGTTCAGGTTCGGGTTCAGGTTTGTGTTTGGGTTCAGGTTCAGGTTTGGTTTCAGGTTCAGGTTCGGGTTCAGGTTTGTGTTTGGTTTCAGGTTTCGTTTCAGGTTCAGGTTTTGTTTGGGTTCAGGTTCGGGTTCAGGTTTGTGTTTGGGTGCAGGTTTGGGTTCAGGTTCAGGTTTTGTTTGGGTTCAGGTTTGGGTTCAGGTTTGTGTTTGGGTTAAGGTTCAGGTTTCGTTTCAGGTTCAGGTTTGGGTTTGTGTTTGGGTTCAGGTTTGGGTTTGGGTTCAGGTTTTGTTTGGTTTCAGGTTCGGGTTCAGGTTTGTGTTTGGGTTCATGTTTGGGTTTGGTTTCAGGTTCAGGTTCGGGTTCAGGTTTGTGTTTGGGTTCCTCGTGGGGGTTCCTTGGCTGTTTTTTGGGGTCCCCCCTGGGCTGAGCTCCCGCTGGTGACCGGGGCGCTCAGCTGTGTCACAGCTTTGTTCTCTCCGTGCTCTAAACCAAAGGGGCAAAGGCTCGGCCTTGGGGAGGGGTCGGTGCGGGACGAGGAGCCCCGGAGCTGCTGTGGGGCCGGGGGACGAGGGACACAGCTGGCAGGGTGACAGTGGCACCACGGTGACAGTGACAGTGGCACCGGGGTGACAGTGACACAGGGATGGCAGTGACACAGAGTGACAGTGGCACCGGGGTGACAGTGACACAGGGATGGCAGTGACAGCAAGGTGACAGTGACACAGGGTGACAGTGACACAGGGTGACAGTGACACAGAGTGACAGTGGCACCGGGGTGACAGTGACAGCAGGGTGACAGTGACACAGGGTGACAGTGACACATGGGATGGCAGTGGCACAGTGGTGACAGTGACAGCAGGGAGAGAGTGACAGCAGGGTGACAGTGACACAGGGATGGCAGTGACACAGGGTGACAGTGACAGCAGGGTGACAGTGACACAGGGTGACAGTGACAGCAGGGTGACAGTGACACAGGGTGACAGTGGCACAGGGTGACAGTGACACCAGGGTGACAGTGACACCAGGGTGACAGTGGCACAGGGGTGACAGTGGCACAGGGTGACAGTGGCACAGGGTGACAGTGGCACAGGGTGACAGTGACACCAGGGTGACAGTGGCACAGGGGTGACAGTGGCACAGGGTGACAGTGGCACAGGGTGACAGTGACACCAGGGTGACAGTGACACCAGGGTGACAGTGGCACAGGGGTGACAGTGGCACAGGGTGACAGTGGCACAGGGTGACAGTGGCACAGGGTGACAGTGACAGCAGGGTGACAGTGACACAGGGTGACAGTGGCACAGGGTGACAGTGACACAGGGGTGACAGTGACACAGGGTGACAGTGACACAGGGTGACAGTGACACATGGGATGGCAGTGGCACAGTGGTGACAGTGACAGCAGGGAGAGAGTGACAGCAGGGTGACAGTGACACAGGGATGGCAGTGACACAGGGTGACAGTGACAGCAGGGTGACAGTGACACAGGGTGACAGTGACAGCAGGGTGACAGTGACACAGGGTGACAGTGGCACAGGGTGACAGTGACACCAGGGTGACAGTGACACCAGGGTGACAGTGGCACAGGGGTGACAGTGGCACAGGGTGACAGTGGCACAGGGTGACAGTGGCACAGGGTGACAGTGACACCAGGGTGACAGTGGCACAGGGGTGACAGTGGCACAGGGTGACAGTGGCACAGGGTGACAGTGACACCAGGGTGACAGTGGCACAGGGGTGACAGTGGCACAGGGTGACAGTGGCACAGGGTGACAGTGGCACAGGGTGACAGTGACAGCAGGGTGACAGTGACACAGGGTGACAGTGACACAGGGTGACAGTGACACAGGGGTGACAGTGGCACAGGGGTGACAGTGACACAGGGGTGACAGTGGCACAGGGGTGACAGTGGCACAGGGTGACAGTGGCACAGGGTGACAGTGACACCAGGGTGACAGTGGCACAGGGGTGACAGTGGCACAGGGTGACAGTGGCACAGGGTGACAGTGGCACAGGGTGACAGTGACAGCAGGGTGACAGTGACACAGGGTGACAGTGGCACAGGGTGACAGTGACACAGGGGTGACAGTGACACAGGGTGACAGTGGCACAGGGTGACAGTGACACAGGGGTGACAGTGACACAGGGTGACAGTGACAGCAGGGTGACAGTGACACAGGGTGACAGTGACACAGGGGTGACAGTGACACAGGGTGACAGTGGCACAGGGTGACAGTGACACAGGGGTGACAGTGACACAGGGTGACAGTGACACAGGGTGACAGTGACACCAGGGTGACAGTGACACAGGGTGACAGTGGCACAGGGGTGACAGTGACACAGGGTGACAGTGACACAGGGTGACAGTGGCACAGGGTGACAGTGACAGCAGGGTGACAGTGACACAGGGTGACAGTGGCACAGGGTGACAGTGACACAGGGGTGACAGTGACACAGGGTGACAGTGGCACAGGGTGACAGTGACACAGGGGTGACAGTGACACAGGGTGACAGTGACACAGGGTGACAGTGACACCAGGGTGACAGTGGCACAGGGGTGACAGTGACAGCAGGGTGACAGTGACACCAGGGTGACAGTGACACAGGGTGACAGTGACACAGGGTGACAGTGACACCAGGGTGACAGTGGCACAGGGGTGACAGTGACAGCAGGGTGACAGTGACTCAGGGATGGCAGTGACACAGGGTGACAGTGACACAGGGTGACAGTGACACAGGGTGACAGTGACAGCAGGGTGACAGTGGCACAGGGGTGACAGTGACACCAGGGTGACAGTGACACAGGGTGACAGTGACACAGGGTGACAGTGGCACAGGGGTGACACACCAGCTGTAGGCACATCTGGATGGTCCCAGGAACATCCGGAGCTCCCCTGCGCTGGGATCAGTGAATTCCCAATGTCTGGCACTCAGAGAAGCCATCACGCCTCAGCTCAGGCTTCTGTCCTGGGGAGGAATTCCATCCCCTCATCCTGGGGAGGAATTCCATCCCCTCATCCTGGGGAGGAATTCCAGCTCCTCATCCTGGGGAGGAATTCCAGCTCCTCATCCTGGGGAGGAATTCCAGCTCCTCATCCTGGGGAGGAATTCCATCCCCTCATCCTGGGGAGGAATTCCAATTCTTCATCCTGGGGAGGAATTCCAGCTCCTCATCCTGGGGAGGAATTCCAGCTCCTTCATCCTGGGGAGGAATTCCAATTCTTCATCCTGGGGAGGAATTCCAGCTCCTCATCCTGGGGAGGAATTCCAGCTCCTCATCCTGGGGAGGAATTCCAGCTCCTCATCCTGGGGAGGAATTCCTGCTCCTCATCCTGGGGAGGAATTCCAGCTTATCCTCCTGGGGAGGAATTCCTCCTCCTCATCCTGGGGAGGAATTCCAGTTCTTCATCCTGGGAAGGAATTCCAGCTCCTCATCCTGGTCAGGAATTCCATGCCCTCATCCTGGTGAGGAATTACAGCCCTTCATCCTGGGGAGGAATTCCATGCCCTCATCCTGGTGAGGAATTCCGTGCCCTCGCCCTGGGGCAGGGATGTCCACGCAGGGGGAATGATCCAGCTGCCCTCGGCGGGGCCTGGCTGTTCCCTCCCTGTGCCCTGAGCCAGGCACACCGCCCGTCTTCGGGAATTCCGGTTTTCCTGAGCCCAGTGGTTCTGCTCCGTGTTTGTCCTGCCCAGCCCATCCATGTCTGACTCCGAATTTCACAGGAATCTTGGAATCCCAGACTGGTCTGGGTGGGAAGGGACCCCAAAACTCACCCAGTTCCCCCCCTGCCATGGCAGGGACACCTCCCGCTGTGCCAGGCTGCTCCAGCCCGGCCTTGGGCACTGCCAGGGATCCAGGGGCAGCCACAGCTGTGCCAGGGCCTCAACACCCTGCCAGGGAACAATTCCTGCCCAAAATCCCATCCAAATCTCCCCTTTTCCAGCTCCAAGCCATTCCCTGTGTCCTGTGCCTCCAGCCCTTGGCCCCAGCCCCTCTCCAGCTCTCCTGGAGCCCCTTCAGCCCCTGCCAGGTCCCATTTCGGACACCCCAATGAGATTTTCTCTTCTTTAAGTTGCCTCCCGCCCCTGTTTGAGTATCCACACCCCAGTCCTGGGCGTTCCCGATCCATCCCAATTCCCCTGCCCTGCACGTAGCTCCTCTGGCTCAGGCAATTTTCTGAAGCTGCTGCGAGTTCCCCCAGGCTGCTGAGCTGAAAATGTCATTTCTCGTGGATATTTGGACACTTTTCCCCGTTCTTGGTGGGATCTCGCCCCTGGCCCCGGGCACTGTTTTGTTCCTGATGTCAGTGTTTGCTTCCAGCTCTCGTTTTCGGTGCTTTTAGCCCTGCCAGACGCGATTTCCCCCTGCCAGGTTTTGGCTTCCCTCATGGCTTGGAGCTCCTCGGAGCTGTTCATGTATAATTCACATTGGCTCTTAAGCTTTTATGGGTTTGGGGTTGTTTTTATCCCCTTTTCTTACGCGGTATTTTTTTGCATTATTAATGCTGCCTTCGTCTCACCGTTTCGGGCTGGGTTCAGCTCGGCCCAGCTGAGATTTTTGGGGTGTCAAATCCCTCTCTGAAGAAAAGGAGAGGGAGGAAAGAACTCAAAGGAGTCAGCAGCTTCTTCCCAATGGGGAGTGCTGATCCCTGCTCTCTGATCCCTGCTCTCTGATCTCTGATCTCTGCTCTCTGCTCTCTGATCCCTGATCCCTGATCCCTGATCCCTGCTCTCTGATCCCTGCTCTCTGATCCCTGCTCTCTGCTCTCTGCTCTCTGATCTCTGATCTCTCCTCTCTGATCCCTGATCCCTGATCCCTGCTCTCTGATCCCTGCTCTCTGCTCTCTGCTCTCTGCTCTCTGCTCTCTGATCTCTGATCTCTCCTCTCTGATCCCTGATCTCTGATCCCTGCTCTCTGATCCCTGCTCTGCTCCCTGATCTCTGATCCCTGCTCCCTGATCCCTGCTCTCTGCTCCCTGCTCTCTGATCTCTGCTGTCTGATCTCTGCTCTCTGTGACCTGACAGGACCCAGGGCAGGGCTGGAGCTGTGCCAGGGGGGGTTTGGGATGGATTTTGGGAAAGGTTCTTCCCCCAGAGGGTGCTGGAGCTGTGCCAGGGGGGTTTGGGATGGATTTGGGGAAAGGTTCTTCCCCCAGAGGGTGCAGGAGCTGTGCCAGGGGGGTTTGGGATGGATTTTAGGAAAGGTTCTTCCCCCAGAGGGTGCTGGAGCTGTGCCAGGGGGGTTTGGGATGGATTTTGGGAAAGGTTCTTCCCCCAGAGGGTGCTGGCACTGCCCAGGCTCCCAGGGAATGGGCACGGCCCCAGAGCTCCAGGATTGCTCGGGCAGCGCTCCAGGGATGCCCAGGGCGGGATTTTGGGGGCTCTGTGCAGGTCCAGGGTGGGGCTGGGTGGTCCCTGGGGTTCTTCCAGCTCAGGGCATTCCGTGGTTCAGGAAAGCCCATCCATGGGAGGCCGTCCCCAGCTGGCCTCTGGAGGTTCATCCATTCTCCTCATGGTGGTTGGACCAGAGCAGGGAAAGGCCTGGAACAGGATCCATTCCCAGACAAACCATTCCTGTTCCATGATTTCTGCTCCTGTTCTGTGATTTCTGTTCCTGTTCTGTGATTTCTGTTCCTGTTCTGTGAATTCTGCTCCTGTTCTGTGAATTCTGCTCCTGTTCTGTGATTTCTGTTCCTGTTCTGTGATTTCTGTTCCCATTTCTTTGATTTCTGTTCCTGTTCTGTGAATTCTGCTCCTGTTCTGTGAATTCTGCTCCTGTTCTGTGATTTCTGTTCCTGTTCTGTGAATTCTGCTCCTGTTCTGTGATTTCTGTTCCCATTTCTTTGATTTCTGTTCCTGTTCTGTGATTTCTGTTCCATTTCTGTGATTTCTCTTCCCATTTCTGTGATTTCTGACCATTTCTATTTCTGTGATTTCCCATTTCTGTGATTTCTGTAATTTCTGACCATTCCCATCCCGTGATTTCCCATTTCTCTGATTTCTGTGATTTCTGACCATTTCTATTTCTGTGATTTCCCATTTCTGTGATTTCTGACCATTCCCATTCCGTGATTTCCCATTTCAGTGATTTCTGACCATTCCCATTCTGTTATATCTGTGATTTCTGACCATTCCCATCCCGTGTTTTCCCATTTCTCTGATTTCTGTGATTTCTGACCATTCCCATCCCGTGATTTCCCATTTCTCTGATTTCTGACCATTCCCATTCCACGATTTCTCACCATTTCTGCTTGTTTGTGCAGGGTTATTTCACCCCCTGCGGCTCCTGCCCTGCTGTTCCTGCGCCCTCCCAGCCCACTGCAGCTGAGCCAATATCGGGGTTTTGGAGTGACTCCCACCAATCATCCGCTTCTCTCCAGTGTTTCCATGGGAATTTCATGGGATCACCCACCGGGGAGGAAGGGAGGGAACAGAGGCCGTGGCTGCCCCATCCCTGGCAGGGTTTCAGGGGTGTGGAGCACCCCGGGGCGGTGCTGGGTGTCCCGTGGGTGCAGGCTGGGATTTCGGGTCCCTGCCCACCCCGGCCCCTCCGGACGCGTTTCCATCCATCCCCCGCATTTCCATCCATCCCCGGCGTTTCCATCCAGCCCCTCTGGATGCATTTCCATCCATCCCCAGCGTTTCCATCCATCCCCGGCGTTTCCATCCATCCCTGGCATTTCCATCTATCCCCAGTGTTTCCATCCATCCCCTCCGGACGCGTTTCCATCCATCCCTGGCATTTCCATCCATCCCCTCTGGATGTGTTTCCATCCATCCCCAGCATTTCCATCCATCCCCTCCGGACGCATTTCCATCCATCCCCAGCGTTTCCATCCATCCCTGGCATTTCCATCTATCCCCAGTGTTTCCATCCATCCCCGGCGTTTCCATCCATCCCTGGCATTTCCATCTATCCCCAGTGTTTCCATCCATCCCCTCCGGACACGTTTCCATCCATCCCCGGCGTTTCCATCCATGCCCAGCGTTTCCATCCATCCCCTCTGGACGCGTTTCCATCCAGCCCCGGCATTTCCATCCAGCCCCTCTGGATGTGTTTCCATCCATCCCCAGCGTTTCCATCCATCCCCGGTGTTTCCATCCATCCCCTCCGGACGCATTTCCATCCGTCTCCTCCGGACGCGTTCCCATCCATCCCCTCCGGACGCGTTCCCATCCATCCCCTCCGGACGCATTTCCATCCGTCTCCTCCGGACGCGTTCCCATCCATCCCCTCCGGACGCGTTTCCATCCATCCCCTCTGGACGCGTTCCCATCCATCCCCTCCGGACGCGTTCCCATCCATCCCCAGCGTTCCTATCCATCCCCTCCGGACGTGTTCCCATCCATCCCCTCCGGACGCGTTCCCATCCATCCCCAGCGTTCCCATCCATCCCCTCCGGACGCGTTCCCATCCATCCCCTCCGGACATGTTTCCATCCATCCCCAGCGTTTCCATCCATGCCCTCTGGATGCGTTTCCATCCATCCCCTCTGGACATGTTCCCATCCATCCCCTCCGGACACGTTTCCATCCATCCCCAGCGTTCCCATCCATCCCCTCCGGACACGTTCCCATCCATCCCCTCCGGACACGTTCCCATCCATCCCCTCCGGACGCGTTTCCATCCATCCCCTCCGGACGCGTTCCCATCCATCCCCTCTGGACACGTTCCCATCCATCCCCTCTGGACGCGTTTCCATCCATCCCCGGCGTTCCCATCCATCCCCTCCGGACGCGTTCCCATCCATCCCCTCTGGACACGTTCCCATCCATCCCCTCTGGACGCGTTTCCATCCATCCCCGGCGTTCCCATCCATCCCCTCCGGACGCGTTCCCATCCATCCCCTCCGGACGCGTTCCCATCCATCCCCTCCGGACGCGTTCCCATCCATCCCCGGCGTTCCCATCCATCCCCTCCGGACGCGTTCCCATCCATCCCCGGCGTTCCCATCCATCCCCGCCGTTCCCTCCCCTGCCGTCAGCTCTGCTTTCCTCCCTGGGGGATCCCTGCCCGCTCCTCCCCGGGCTTTCGGCGCCAGCTCCACGGAAATCCAGCAGACGCATCCCATTTCCCTGCTTCCATTTCCTCCTCGGCAGTTTCCTGCCGCTTTCTCCGGGGATTTGTCCCCAGCCCCGGGCAGCTCCGTCCCTCCTCGGAGGGTTTGTGCACGTCTCCACTCGCTGCCAAGGCCTCGCTTTTCAGAACAACAACTCTTCTGTTTCGGGGAGATAATTTAGGATCTTCTCCCTGACCTGGGCCCCGGTGCTGGCGGAAGGCACAAGTGTGGGATTTGGGATTTGGGATCTGAGATCTGGGATTTGAGATCTGGGATTTGAGGTTTGGGATTTGGGATCTGGAATCTGGGATTTGAGATCTGGCATCTGGGATTTGGGATTTGAGGTTTGGGATTTGGGATCTGGGATTTGGGATGTGGGATTTGAGATTTGGGATGTAGGATCTGGTATTTGGGATGTGGGATTTGAGATTTGGGATGTAGGATCTGGTATTTGGGATGTGGGGTTTGAGATTTGGGATGTAGGATCTGGTATTTGGGATGTGGGGTTTGAGATTTGGGATCTGGTATTTGGGATGTGGGATCTGGGATTTCGGATCTGGGATTTCGGATTTGGGATCTGATATTTGGGATGTGAGATGTGGGATTTGGGATGTGAGGTGCTGGATTTGAGATTTGGGATTTGAGATTTGGAATCTGGGATTTGAGATTTGGGATCTGGGATTTTGGATTGGGATCTGGGATTTGGGGTGTGAGATGTGGGATTTGGGATGTGAGATGTTGGATATGAGATTTGGGATTTGAGATTTGGAATCTGGGATTTGGGATCTGGGATTTGGAATTTGGGATTTGGGATCTGGGATTTAGGATGTGGGGTGTGGGGAGGGCACTGAGCAGGGCCAGGCCCCCACGTCTGCCCAACAGCCCCGAAGTCACAGCTGAAGGAGCCCCAGGCTTTGGGAGAAGATCCCAGAAATGTCTGCTCAGAACCATGGAATTCTCCCCCAGCCGTTCCCAGGCTCCTCTGCAGGGCCGGGTGGGAAAAGAGCTTTAAATGAAGGGAGAGGTCCTGGTTAATCCTGCTCAGACGGGAGATCAGCGAGGGGAGGTGGATAAACGGCTCCCTGGATTTCCAGGCCAGGAGGAGCTTTGATCCCACGAGTTTTAATTCCATGACCTGAATTCCTGGGGGGCTGTGCTGGCGGAGGGAGCAGAGCGCTGGAATCGCCGCTTTGGGGGGGACAAAGGCTCAGCAGCACCCCGGGGCCACACACAGGGGACAAAATCCACGGAAAGGCCGGGATCTCCAAGGGATCTCCGGACTGGGGGGCATTTCGCTCCTTCCCAGCGATTCCCCTGCAGCTGCGGGCAGGATGTCTTCAGGTCCAACCCCAGTGGACATTTCCCTGCTTCCAAAGGGGAGAAATTCCCCATTTTTTTGTCCTCCCAGTCGGGAGGGGTCAGGACCCGCTCCGTTCCTCCGCGGCCCCTCGGTGCCTTGGCCTCAGCCTCCGCTCCCTGGCTCCTGATCCCGGCAGCTCCCGGAGGCGCTGCAGGGCCCCTGGGAGCTGCCCGGGGCTGCTGGAGCTCCGTGCTGGAACGTTTGGTGTCCGGACACTCCCCATGGCCGCTCCCGATGGGCTCCGGGGATGGAGCCGGCGCCTGTCGGATCGAGGGCAGCGCAGGAGAACTCAGGGCTGGAGCAGGGGAGGATCACGGGATCCTGGGGAGGCCGGGGCTGGAGGGGAGCACAAACCCCAACATGGGAGACAGGGACAGGGACAGGGACAGGGACAGGGACAGGGACAGAGGGACACAGGGACAGGGACACAGGGACGGGGACAGGGACACAGGGACAGGGACAGGGACAGGGACAGGGACAGAGGGACACAGGGACAGGGACACAGGGACGGGGACAGGGACACAGGGACAGGGACAGGGACAGGGACAGGGATACAGGGACAGGGACAGGGACAGGGACACAGGGACAGGGACACAGGGACGGGGACAGGGACACAGGGACGGGGACAGGGACAGGGACAGGGACAGGGACAGGGACAGGGACAGGGACACAGGGACAGGGACACAGGGACACAGGGACACAGGGAAAGGGACACAGGGACACAGGGACACAGGGACACAGGGAAAGGGACACAGGGACAGGGACAGGGACACAGGGACAGGGACACAGGGACAGGGACAGGGACACAGGGACAGGGACACAGGGACAGGGACAGGGACACAGGGACACAGGGACAGGGACACAGGGACAGGGACAGGGACAGGGACAGGGACAGGGACAGGGACAGGGACACAGGGACAGGGACAGGGACACAGGGACAGGGACACAGGGACACAGGGGACAGGGACACAGGAACACAGAGACACAGGGACAGGGATACAGGGACAGGGACAGAGGGACAAGGACACAGGGACACAGGGACACAGGGACACAGGGACACAGGGACACAGGGACAGGGACAGGGATACAGGGACAGGGATACAGGGACACAGGGACACAGGCACAGGGATACAGGGACACAGGGACAGGGACAGAGACACAGGGACAGGGATACAGGGACAGGGACACTTCCCAGGGACAGGGACAGGGACACCTCCCCTGGGGCCAGCACAGGTCCTGCCCCGAGCAGCAGCCACCCCTGGCTGTCCTGTCCCGTGTCCCAGGGATCCGTGCCCATCCCGTGTGTCCCTCTGCGGCCACCACCGGGCACGGGGACACTGGCACAAATGTCACCTGTGCTGTCCCTGGTGCAGCCCTCCTGTCCCACGCCCTGCCTTCAGCCGCAGCGGGATGGCACTGAGCGAAACGTCACCCAGGGCCCGGAGTGTCCTGGGGAATTCCGGCATTTCCGTGGATCTGGTCCCGTCACAGAGGGGAGCCAGGCGGGTCTGAGGCCGTGTTCCCGTGTTCCCGGCTCCTGCCGCGCTGGCAGCATTCCCGTCCTTTCCCTGTGGGTTTGTGTGACCATCGGCCTCTTCCCGTGATCTGATCTCTCCCCTCTCTCTCCACCTTTTCCTTCTGCGTCTCCACGTCTCCAGGAGGAGGAGCAGAAGCAGGCCGTGAGTTGACTTCACCTTCTGGGTGATCTTTTTTTTTTATTCCCTCCCTCCCTTCCTGCATGAAATCCGTTCCCTGTTAATTGGCTGGGGGGCAAATAAACCCTGGGAATGGGGAGGGGGCTTCTCCTGCTCGGGAGCTGGGGCTCAGCCTCCCCCAGCCCCCAGCGGGGCGAGGCTGGAGTTATCCCGGAGTTATCCCGGAGTTATACTGGAATTGTTATCCCAGAGTTATCCCAGAATTATCCTAGAGTTATCCCGGAGTTATCCTGGAGTTATCCCAGAGTTATACTGGAGTTATCCCGGAGTTATACTGGAATTGTTATCCCAGAGTTATCCCAGAATTATCCTAGAGTTATCCCGGAGTTATCCCGGAGTTATACTGGAATTGTTATCCCAGAGTTATCCCAGAATTATCCTAGAGTTATCCCGGAGTTATCCTGGAGTTATCCTGGAGTTATCCCGGAGTTATCCCGGAGTTATTCTGGAGTTAACCCGGGAGTTATCCTGGAGTTATACTGGAATTGTTATCCCGGAGTTATCCCAGAGTTATCCCAGAGTTATACTGGAGTTGTTATCCCAGAGTTATCCTAGAGTTATCCCAGAGTTATACTGGAGTTGTTATCCCGGAGTTATCCCGGAGTTATCCCAGAGTTATCCCGGAGTTATCCTGGAGTTATACTGGAATTGTTATCCCGGAGTTATCCCAGAATTATCCTAGAGTTATCCCAGAGTTATTCTGGAGTTAACCCGGGAGTTATCCTGGAGTTATACTGGAGTTGTTATCCCGGAGTTATCCTGGAGTTATACTGGAATTTTTATCCCGGAGTTATCCCAGAGTTATCCTAGAGTTATCCCGGAGTTATCCTGGAGTTATACTGGAGTTGTTATCCCGGAGTTAACCCGGAATTATCCTGGAGTTATCCCGGAGTTATCCCGGAGTTATCCTGGAGTTATACTGGAGTTGTTATCCCGGAGTTATCCCGGAATTATCCTGGAGTAATCCCAGAGTAATCCCGGAGTTTTCCCGGAGTTGTTATCCCGGAGTTGTTATCCCGGAGTTGTTATTCCAGAGTTATCCCAGAGATATCCTGGAGTTATCCCAGAGCTATCCGGCAGATATCCTGGAGTTGTTATCCCAGAGTTATCCTGGAGTTATCTCAGAGTTATCCTGGAGTTATACTGGAGTTATCCCAGAGTTGTTATTCCAGCATTATCCCAGAGTTATCGCGCAGTTATCCCCAAGATATCCCGCAGTTATCCCGCAGTTATCCCAGAGTTTTCCCAGAGTTGTTATCCTGGAGATATCCTGGAGTTATCCCAGAGTTATCCCGGAGTTTTCCCAGAGTTATCCCGGAGTTTTCCCAGAGTTATCCCTCACTCCCTCCCTCCCTCTGTCCCTCTCCAGGGAGGTTTTCCTGCCATGGGCTGAGGCGTTTGTGGAATCGCACCTGGCCAGGAAAACCCTCCTCTGGCCTCTCCCGGATTTTGTGGGATTTTGATCCTGGGGGGTTCCAGGGGTTTCCGTGTCTCCTCGGGAATCTTTCCATCCTCCTCCCTGCCGCCTGCGAGCCCGCGCACGACACGGACGCGTTCCCGGTTCCATATTCCGGGCACGGCTCCACGTCCCTGGGCGCTGGCAGCGGGACGAGGGAAGGAGCGGGAGACAGGAACGCCGGGAGCCCTCGCATTCCATCCCCGCTTTCCCTGCCCGGTGTGAATTTCGGGATCCACTCCAGAGGGAGCCCTCCTGCTTTTCTCGGGAGCGGCCAGATGTTCCGCGGCATTTCCCAGCGCGGTTCCCTTCGCGCCCGGG
>NW_026690305.1:0-19902 GCF_015227805.2 Hirundo rustica | reverse complement strand
CGGCGCAGATACCGCCCGTCTTCGGGAATTCCTCTTTTCCTGAGCCCAGTGGTTCTGCTCCGTGTTTGTCCTGCCCAGCCCATCCATGTCTGACTCCGAAATTCACAGGAATCTTGGAATCCCAGAGTGGTTTGGGTGGGAAGGGACCCCAAAACTCATCCAGTGCCCCCCCTGCCATGGCAGGGACACCTCCCGCTGTGCCAGGCTGCTCCAGCCCAGCCTTGGGCACTGCCAGGGATCCAGGGGCAGCCACAGCTGTGCCAGGGCCTCAACACCCTGCCAGGGAACAATTCCTGCCCAAATCCCACCCAAATCTCCCCTTTTCCAGCTCCAAGCCGTTCCCTGTGTCCTGTCCCTCCAGCCCTTGTCCCCAGCCCCTCTCCAGCTCTCCTGGAGCCCCTTCAGCCCCTGCCAGGTCCCATTTCGGACACCCCAATGAGATTTTCTCTTCTTTAAGTTGCCTCCCGCCCCTGTTTGAGTATCCACACCCCAGTCCTGGGCGTTCCCGATCCATCCCAATTCCCCTGCCCTGCACGTAGCTCCTCTGGCTCAGGCAATTTTCTGAAGCTGCTGCGAGTTCCCCCAGGCTGCTGAGCTGAAAATGTCATTTCTCGTGGATATTTGGACACTTTTCCCCGTCCTTGGTGGGATCTCGCCCCCGGCCCCGGGCACTGTTTTGTTCCTGATGTCAGTGTTTGCTTCCAGCTCTCGTTTTCGGTGCTTTTAGCCCTGCCAGACGCGATTTCCCCCCGCCAGGTTTTGGCTTCCCTCATGGCTTGGAGCTCCTCGGAGCTGTTCATGTATAATTCACATTGGCTCTTAAGCTTTTATGGGTTTGGGGTTGTTTTTATCCCATTTTCTTACGCGGTATTTTTTTGCATTATTAATGCTGCCTTCGTTTCACCGTTTCGGGCTGGGTTCAGCTCGGCCCAGCTGAGATTTTTGGGGTGTCAAATCCCTCTCAGAAAAAAAGGAGAGGGAGGAAAGAACTCAAAGGAGTCAGCAGCTTCTTCCCAATGGGGAGTGCTGATCCCTGCTCTCTGATCCCTGATCACTGCTCTCTGCTCTCTGCTCCCTGATCTCTGATCTCTGCTCTCTGCTCTCTGCTCCCTGATCTCTGCTCTCTGCTCTCTGATTCCTGCTCTCTGATCCCTGATCTCTGATCCCTGATCCCTGATCTCTGATCCCTGATCTCTGCTCTCTGCTCTCTGCTCTCTGATCTCTGCTCTCTGCTCTCTGCTCTCTGCTCCCTGATCTCTGATCTCTGCTCTCTGCTCTCTGCTCTCTGATCTCTGATCCCTGATTTCTGATCTCTGATCTCTGCTCCCTGATCTCTGATCCCTGATCTCTGCTCTCTGCTCTCTGATCTCTGATCCCTGATCTCTGATCCCTGATCCCTGATCTCTGCTCTCTGATCCCTGATCTCTGCTCCCTGATCTCTGATCTCTGCTCCCTGCTCCCTGATCTCTGCTCTCTGCTCTCTGATCCCTGATCCCTGCTCTCTGCTCCCTGATCTCTGATCTCTGCTCTCTGCTCCCTGCTCTCTGCTCTCTGTTCTCTGCTCTCTGATCTCTGATCTCTGATCTCTGCTCTCTGCTCCCTGCTCTCTGCTCTCTGCTCTCTGCTCTCTGCTCTCTGATCTCTGATCTCTGATCTCTGATCTCTGCTCTCTGATCTCTGTGACCTGACAGGACCCAGGGCAGGGCTGGAGCTGTGCCAGGGGGGTTTGGGATGGATTTTGGGAAAGGTTCTTCACCCAGAGGGTGCAGGAGCTGTGCCAGGGGGTTTGGGATGGATTTTGGGATGGATTTTGGGAAAGGTTCTTCCCCCAGAGGGTGCAGGAGCCGTGCCAGGGGGGTTTGGGATGGATTTTGGGAAAGGTTCTTCCCCCAGAGGGTGCTGGCACTGCCCAGGCTCCCAGGGAATGAGCTCCCAGAGCTCCAGGATTGCTCGGGCAGCGCTCCAGGGATGCCCAGGGCGGGATTTTGGGGGCTTTGTGCAGGGCCAGGGTGGGGCTGGGTGATCCCTGGGGTTCTTCCAGCTCAGGGCATTCCGTGGTTCAGGAAAGCCCATCCATGGGAGGCCGTCTGGAGGTTCATCCGTTCTCCTCATGGTGGTTGGACCAGAGCAGGGAAAGGCCTGGAACAGGATCCATTCCCAGACAAACCATTCCTGTTCCATGATTTCTGCTCCTGTTCCATGATTTCTGCTCCTGTTCTGTGATTTCTGTTCCTGTTCTGTGATTTCTGTTCCCATTTCTTTGATTTCTGTTCCTGTTCTGTGATTTCTGCTCCTGTTCTGTGATTTCTGTTCCCATTTCTTTGATTTCTGTTCCTGTTCTGTGATTTCTGCTCCTGTTCTGTGATTTCTGTTCCCATTTCTTTGATTTCTGTTCCTGTTCTGTGATTTCCGTTCCATTTCTGTGATTTCTCTTCCCATTTCTGTGATTTCTGACCATTTCTATTATTTCTGTGATTTCCCACTTCTGTGATTTCTGACCATTTCTATTATTTCTGTGATTTCCCACTTCTGTGATTTCTGACCATTCCCATCCCGTGATTTCCCATTTCTCTGATTTCTGTGATTTCTGACCATTTCTATTTCTGTGATTTCCCATTTCTGTGATTTCTGACCATTCCCATTCCATGATTTCCCATTTCAGTGATTTCTGACCATTCCCATCCCGTGATTTCCCATTTCTCTGATTTCTGACCATTCCCATTCCACGATTTCTCACCATTTCTGCTTGTTTGTGCAGGGTTATTTCACCCCCTGCGGCTCCTGCCCTGCTGTTCCTGCGCCCTCCAGCCCGCTGCAGCTGAGCCAATATCGGGGTTTTGGAGTGACTCCCACCAATCATCCGCTTCTCTCCGGGGTTTCCATGGGAATGTCACAGGATCACCCACCGGGGAGGAAGGGAGGGAACAGAGGCCGTGGCTGCCCCATCCCTGGCAGGGTTTCAGGGGTGTGGAGCACCCCGGGGCGGTGCTGGGTGTCCCGTGGGTGCAGGCTGGGATTTCGGGTCCCTGCCCACCCCGGCCCCTCCGGACGCGTTTTCACCCATCCCCAGTGTTTCCATCCATCCCCGGCGTTTCCATCCAGCCCCTCTGGATGTGTTTACATCCATCCCCGGCGTTTCCATCCATCCCCAGCGTTTCCATCCATCCCCAGCATTTCCATCCCCTCCGAATGCGTTTCCATCCATCCCCAGCGTTTCCATCCATCCCCGGCATTTCCATCCATCCCCAGCGTTTCCATCCAGCCCCTCCGGACGCGTTCCCATCCATCCCCTCTGGACGCGTTTCCATCCATCCCCAGTGTTCCCATCCATCCCCTCCGGACGCGTTCCCATCCATCCCCTCCAGACACGTTCCCATCCATCCCTGGCGTTCCCATCCATCCCCTCCGGATGCGTTCCCATCCATCCCCAGCGTTCCCATCCATCCCCTCCGGACGCATTTCCATCCATCCCCGCCGTTCCCATCCATCCCCTCCGGACGCGTTCCCATCCATCCCCTCCGGATGCGTTCCCATCCATCCCCAGCGTTCCCTTCCATCCCCAGCGTTCCCATCCATCCCCTCCGGACGCGTTCCCATCCATCCCCTCCGGACGCGTTCCCATCCATCCCCTCCGGACGCGTTCCCATCCATCCCCGCCGTTCCCGCCGTTCCCTCCTCTGCCGTCAGCTCTGCTGACCTCCCCGGGGGATCCCTGCCCGCTCCTCCCCGGGCTTTCGGCGCCAGCTCCACGGAAATCCAGCAGACGCATCCCATTTCCCTGCTTCCATTTCCTCCTCGGCAGTTTCCTGCCGCTTTCTCCGGGGATTTGTCCGCAGCCCCGGGCAGCTCCGTCCCTCCTCGGAGGGTTTGTGCACGTCTCCGCTCGCTGCCAAGGCCTCGCTTTTCAGAACAACAACTCTTCTGTTTCGGGGAGATAATTTAGGATCTTCTCCCTGACCTGGGCCCCGGTGCTGGCGGAAGGCACAAGTGCGGGATTTGGGATTTGGGATCTGAAATCTGGGATTTGAGATCTGGGATTTGAGGTTTCCGATTTGGGATCTGAAATCTGGGATTTGAGATCTGGGATTTGAGGTTTGGGATTTGGGATCTGGGATTTGGGATCTGGAATCTGGGATTTGAGATCTGGCATCTGGGATTTGGGATTTGAGGTTTGGGATTTGGGATCTGGGATTTGGGATGTGGGATTTGAGATTTGGGATGTAGGATCTGGTATTTGGGATGTGGGATTTGAGATTTGGGATGTAGGATCTGGTATTTGGGATGTGGGGTTTGAGATTTGGGATCTGGTATTTGGGATGTGGGGTTTGAGATTTGGGATCTGGTATTTGGGATGTGGGATCTGGGATTTGGGATCTGGGATTTCAGATTTGGGATCAGATATTCGGGATGTGAGATGTGGGATTTGGGATGTGAGGTGCTGGATTTGAGACTTGGGATTTGAGATTTGGAATCTGGGATTTCGGATTTGGGATCTGATATTTGGGATGTGAGATGTGGGATTTGGGATGTGAGATGTTGGATTTGAGATTTGGGATTTGAGATTTGGAATCTGGGATTTGGGATCTGGGATTTAGGATGTGGGGTGTGGGGAAGGCACTGAGCAGGGCCAGGCCCCCACGTCTGCCCAACAGCCCCGAAGTCACAGCCAAAGGAGCCCCAGGCTTTGGGAGAAGATCCCAGAAATGTCTGCTCAGAACCATGGAATTCTCCCCAGCCGTTCCCAGGCTCCTCTGCAGGGCCGGGTGGGAAAAGAGCTTTAAATGAAGGGAGAGGTCCTGGTTAATCCTGCTCAGACGGGAGATCAGCGAGGGAAGGTGGATAAACGGCTCCCTGGATTTCCAGGCCAGGAGGAGCTTTGATCCCACGAGTTTTAATTCCATGACCTGAATTCCTGGGGGGCTGTGCTGGCGGAGGGAGCAGAGCGCTGGAATCGCCGCTTTTGGGGGGACAAAGGGTCAGCAGCACCCCGGGGCCACACACAGGGTCCTGTCCATGGGGGGACAAAATCCACGGAAAGGCCGGGATCTCCAAGGGATCTCCGGACTGGGGGGCATTTCGCTCCTTCCCAGCGATTCCCCTGCAGCTGCGGGCAGGATGTCTTCCGGTCCTACCCCAGTGGACATTTCCCTGCTTCCAAAGGGGAGAAATTCCCCATCTTTTTGTCCTCCCAGTCGGGAGGGGTCAGGACCCGCTCCGTTCCTCCGCGGCCCCTCGGTGCCTCGGCCTCAGCCTCCGCTCCCTGGCTCCTGATCCCGGCAGCTCCCGGAGGCGCTGCAGGGCCCCTGGGAGCTCCCTGGCTCCTGATCCCGGCAGCTCCCGGAGGTGCTGCAGGGCCCCCGGGTGCTGCCCGGGGCTGCTGGAGCTCCGTGCTGGAACGTTTGGTGTCCGGACACTCCCCACGGCCGCTCCCGATGGGCTCCGGGGATGGAGCCGGCGCCTGTCGGATCGAGGGCAGCGCAGGAGAACTCAGGGCTGGAGCAGGGGAGGATCACGGGATCCTGGAGAGGCCGGGGCTGGAGGGGAGCACAAACCCCAACACGGGAGACAGGGACAGGGACAGGGACAGGGACAGGGACAGGGACAGGGACATGGACACAGGGACAGGGACAGGGACACAGGGAAAGGGATACAGGGAAAGGGACAGGGACAGGGACAGGGACACAGGGACAGGGACACAGGGACACAGGGACAGGGACACAAGGACAGGGACACAGGGACAGGGACACAGGGACAAGGACACAGGGATACAGGGACAGGGATACAGGGACAGGGACACTTCCCAGGGACAGGGACAGGGACACCTTCCCCTGGGGCAGGGACAGGGACAGGGACACCTCCCCTGGAGCAGGGACAGGGACAGGGACACCTCCCCTGGAGCAGGGACAGGGACAGGGACACCTTCCCCAGGGACAGGGACAGGGACACCTCCCCTGGGGCCAGCACAGGTCCTGCCCCGAGCAGCAGCCACCCCTGGCTGTCCTGTCCCGTGTCCCAGGGATCCGTGCCCATCCCGTGTGTCCCTCTGTGGCCACCGCCGGGCACGGGGACACCGGCACAAATGTCACCTGTGCTGTCCCTGGTGCAGCCCTCCTGTCCCGCGCCCTGCCTTCAGCCGCAGCGGGATGGCACTGAGCGAAACGTCACCCAGGGCCCGGAGTGTCCTGGGGAATTCCGGCATTTCCGTGGATCTGGTCCCGTCACAGAGGGGAGCCAGGCGGGTTCCCGGCTCCTGCCGCGCTGGCAGCGTTCCCGTCCTTTCCCTGTGGGTTTGTGTGACCATCGGCCTCTTCCCGTGATCTGATCTCTCCCCTCTCTCTCCACCTTTTCCTTCTGTGTCTCCACGTCTCCAGGAGGAGGAGCAGAAGCAGGCCGTGAGTTGACTTCACCTTCTGGGTGATCTTTTTTTATTATTCCCTCCCTCCCTGCATGAAATCCGTTCCCTGTTAATTGGCTGGGGTGCGAATAAACCCTGGGAATGGGGAGGGGGCTTCTCCTGCTCGGGAGCTGGGGCTCAGCCTCCCCCAGCCCCCAGCGGGGCGAGGCTGGAGTTATCCCGGAGTTATCCCGGAGTTATACTGGAATTGTTATCCCAGAGTTATCCCAGAATTACCCTAGAGTTATCCCGGAGTTATCCTGGAGTTATCCCGGAGTTATCCCGGAGTTATACTGGAATTGTTATCCCGGAGTTATCCCAGAATTATCCTAGAGTTATCCCGGAGTTATCCCGGAGTTATTCTGGAGTTAACCCGGGAGTTATCCTGGAGTTATACTGGAATTGTTATCCCGGAGTTATCCCAGAGTTATCCTAGAGTTATCCCAGAGTTATCCTGGAGTTATACTGGAGTTGTTATCCCGGAGTTATCCTGGAGTTATACTGGACTTATCCTGGAGTTATACTGGAGTTGTTATCCCGGAGTTAACCCGGAATTATCCTGGAGTTATCCCGGAGTTATCCTGGAGTTATCCTGGAGTTGTTATCCCAGAGTTAACCCGGAATTATCCTGGAGTTATCCCAGAGTTATCCTGGAGTTATCCTGGAGTTATACTGGAATTGTTATCCCAGAGTTATCCCAGAATTATCCTGGAGTTATCCTGGAGTAATCCCAGAGTAATCCCGGAGTTTTCCTGGAGTTGTTATCCCGGAGTTGTTATTCCAGAGTTATCCCAGAGTTATCCCAGAGATATCCTGGAGTTATCCCAGAGCTATCCTGCAGATATCCCGGAGATATCCTGGAGTTATCCCGGAGTTGTTATCCCAGAGTTATCCTGGAGTTATCTCAGAGTTATCCCAGAGTTATCCTGGAGTTATACTGGAGTTATCCCAGAGTTGTTATCCCAGCATTATCCCGGCGTTATCCCGCAGTTATCCCCAAGATATCCCGCAGTTATCCCGGAGTTTTCCCAGAGTTGTTATCCTGGAGATATCCTGGAGTTATCCCAGAGTTATCCCTCACTCCCTCCCTCCCTCTGTCCCTCTCCAGGGAGGTTTTCCTGCCATGGGCTGAGGCGTTTGTGGAATCGCACCTGGCCAGGAAAACCCTCCTCTGGCTTCTCCCGGATTTTGTGGGATTTTGATCCTGGGGGGTTCCAGGGATTTCCGTGTCTCCTCGGGAATCTTTCCATCCTCCTCCCTGCCGCCTGCGGGCCCGCGCACGACACGGACGCGTTCCCGGTTCCATATTCCGGGCACGGCTCCACGTCCCTGGGCGCTGGCAGCGGGACGAGGGAAGGAGCGGGAGACAGGAACGCCGGGAGCCCTCGCATTCCATCCCCGCTTTCCCTGCCCGGTGTGAATTTCGGGATCCACTCCAGAGGGAGCCCTCCTGCTTTTCTCGGGAGCGGCCAGATGTTCCGCGGCATTTCCGAGCGCGGTTCCCTTCGCGCCCGGGGGCTCTCGCGGCCGCTGATCCGGGTTTTGCAGCGCCGGGATGGATTCCAGGCGCTGTTCCTCAGGGATGGAACGGGATGTTGGGCGCGGGGGCCCGGGGACGAGATCCCCGTGGGGAGATGACATCGCTCCGGTTCCAGGCGCCGTTCCTCACGGATGTTCCTCTGGCTGGGGGTGAGCGGGCACCTTCCACTGGAGCTGCATCCTTAGGGAATCGTGGAATCCTGGAATGGTCTGGGTGGGAAGGGGCCGTAAACCTCACCCTGCTCCACCCCTGCCGTGCCAGGGACACCTCCCGCTGCTCCAGGCTGCTCCAAACCCTGTCCTTGGGCACTGCCAGGGATCCAGGGGCAGCCACGGCTGCTCTGGGAATTCTGGGAATTCCATCCCAGCCCTTCCCAGGGAAGGATTTCTCCAGTGTCCAACCCAAACCCCGTCCCCGGGTTTGCTGAGGCCCCTGGCAGCAGGGATTTATTCGGTTTATGGAAGGGACCAGGACGTGTCCTGGGGGAGGGAAAACGCCCCATCCACGCCATCCCTGTCTGCCCGTGCCCATGGAATGTCACCAGCGTCCTTCTCCTTCCCAGCTCCTCCCCTGGGAATGATCCCCTGTGTTAGCTCGGCATTCCCGTGCTCTGCTTTCCAATGGATTGTGGATACAGGAAAAGGGTAAATATGGGATCAGGGAAGAGGCTGTGCTTTCATCTGGATACAGGAAAAGGTAAATATGGGATCAGGGAAGAGGCTCTGCTTTCCTCTGGATACAGGAAAAGGTAAATATGGGATCAGGGAAGAGGCTGTGCTTTCATCTGGATTGTGGATACAGGAAAAGGTAAATATGGGATCAGGGAAGAGGCTGTGCTTTCATCTGGATACAGGAAAAGGGTAAATATGGGATCAGGGAAGAGGCTGTGCTTTCATCTGGATACAGGAAAAGGTAAATATGGGATCAGGGAAGAGGCTGTGCTTTCCTGTGGATACAGGAAAAGGTAAATATGGGATCAGGGAAGAGGCTCTGCTTTCATCTGGATTGTGGATATAGGAATGGGTAAATATGGGATCAGGGAAGAGGCTGTGCTTTCATCTGGATACAGGAAAAGGTAAATATGGGATCAGGGAAGAGGCTGTGCTTTCATCTGGATACAGGAAAAGGTAAATATGGGATCAGGGAAGAGGCTGTGCTTTCATCTGGATACAGGAAAAGGTAAATATGGGATCAGGGAAGAGGCTCTGCTTTCCTGTGGATACAGGAAAAGGTAAATATGGGATCAGGGAAGAGGCTGTGCTTTCCTGTGGATACAGGAAAAGGTAAATATGGGATCAGGGAAGAGGCTGTGCTTTCATCTGGATTGTGGATACAGGAAAAGGGTAAATATGGGACACAGGGACAGGGACACAGGGACACAGGGACAGGGACAGAGGGACACAGGGACACAGGGACACGGGGACAGGGACACAGGGACACAGGGACAGGGACACAGGGACACAGGGACAGGGACAGAGGGACAGGGACACAGGGACACAGGGACACAGGGACAGGGACACGGGCACAGGGACAGGGACACAGGGACACAGGGACACAGGGACAGGGACACAGGGGCACAGGGACAGGCAGAGCTCAGGAACCATCCTGGAACAGCCCAGGGACTGGGACAGGGACACAGGGACAGGGACATGGACAGGGACAGGCAGAGTTCTGGAACATTCCAGTGCGCAGCTGGAGCAGGCAGACACGTGCCAGGGTTCCTGTCTGGAGGGGTTTGCCCCCAGGATCTCCACTGTCCTGGGGTGTCCTGGGGAGTCAGGAAGAGCCAAATCCCTGGACTGGGGTGGTGTTTCCGGGAGCGCTGGGATGGAGGAGGTGCCTGCAGCAGAGCTGGTGTTCACCTGAAGGGAAGGATCCTCCTCTGCCCTCACTCCCGGGGCACTGAGGAATTTCCAGGGCTCAGGAGCTGTCCCAGCCCCTTCTGCCCTCTTGCCAAGCCTGGTGGGCAGAGCTGAGAGGGTTTGGAGAGCGACTGGGGACAAGGGCTGGAGGGACAGGACACAGGGAATGGCTTCCACTGCTAGAGGGCAGGGCTGGATGGGATTTTGGGCAGGAATTGTTCCCTGGCAGGGTGTTGAGGCCCTGGCACAGCTGTGGCTGCCCCTGGATCCCTGGCAGTGCCCAAGGCCGGGTTGGAGCAGCCTGGCACAGCGGGAGGTGTCCCTGCCATGGCAGGGGTGGCTCTGGATGAGTTTTGGGGTCCCTTCCCACCCAAACCACTCTGGGATTCCAAGATTCCTGTGAATTTCGAAGTCAGACATGGATGGGCTGAGCAGAACAAACACAGCGGAAAACTGAGCTCGGGGAGATCTTGGAGGCACTGGCAGGGTCTGAAGGGGCTCCAGGAGAGCTGGAGAGGGGCTGGGGACAAGGGCTGGAGGGACAGGACATAGGGAGTGGCTTGGAGCTGGAAAAGGGGAGATTTGGGTGGGATTTTGGGCAGGAATTGTTCCCTGGCAGGGTGTTGAGGCGCTGGCACAGCTGTGGCTGCCCCTGGATCCCTGGCAGTGCCCAAGGCCGGGCTGGAGCAGCCTGGCACAGCGGGAGGTGTCCCTGGCACAGCGGGAGGTGTCCCTGCCGTGGCTGGGGACAGCACAAGGTGATTTTTGAGGTCCCTTCCAGCCCGCACCGCTGTGGGACGCTGGGCCGGGTCCCTGCTGGCCCGGGAGGTCCCTGGTGCCATCGTCACACGGGGGGACGCAGCGCTGTCCCACGCAGGGGCCCCGGCCGGGTTCAGCGGCGATTCCCGGCCTGGGCAGAGCCAGGGGGGCTCCGAGGTTGGTGCTGCAGGGGAGAACAGCCCAGGCAGCGCTGCCTCTGCTCCATTCGTGCCTTGGCTGAATCACATTCCTCCGCCCTTAATCAGCCCCTGGATCACCCCATGCAGGAGTTTGTTCACGTTCTGGTCTCCCAGCCCTGCCTCGGCTGCCAAGTGCTGTTGTTGGCACAGAGCTCCGGGCTCTGCCTGCCTGGACAGGAGGGAAGACCCTTGGGAAATCTTCCCAAGCCCCTGACGGGGTGGGCTCCGTTTCCTAAACGCAGGGGCTGCCTGCAAACGCTCCCCGTGTCAGCCCCTGGAGAGTTCTGTTGGCGTTCGCCCTCGTCTGTTGAGTTATTTGCGGGGTGAGGACGGGGCACGGCGCGGTGTGGGAGCGGTCCCACCACACCTGCAGCAGCTCCCCCGGGTTTATCGGGGTGGCTCTGGGCTTTGCTGATGTGCCTCGTGCCCAGGGGGCTCGGTGCTCCCCACGTGAGGAGACCTCGCTGGAAAGGGTGCGGAATCCCCCGGGATTCTCTGCTGGGAAGCGCGTGGAAGATGTGTGGGGCTGTCCGGGTCTCCAGGATGGTTGAACACGGGGCAGCTCTGCTTTATTTCCGCTGCTCCTGGCGGCACCAGAGCCCAGGGCCATGGGAGGGTGACACGGGACAGCCTCGTGTGCCAGCCCCGGCCAGGCTCCCCACTGCAGCTCCCCAGGGAGGCCAGGGGCTCCTTCAGCACCTCACGAGCCCTTCCAGGGCCAGAGGGGCTCCAGGAGAGCTGGGGACAGACTTTGGACAAGGGCTGGAGGGACGGGACACAGGGAATGGCTTCAAAGGGGAAAAGGGGAGATTTGGATGGGATTTGGGCAGGAATTGTTCCCTGGCAGGGTGTTGAGGCCCTGGCACAGCTGTGGCTGCCCCTGGATCCCTGGCAGTGCCCAAGGCCGGGTTGGAGCGGCCTGGCACAGCGGGAGGTGTCCCTGCCATGGCAGGGGTGGCTCTGGGTGGGCTCTGAGCTCCCTTCCAGCCCAAACCATTCCATCCCCCTGTGATCCCACACCGTGCCAGAGCAGCCCTCAGCACCCCAGGCCTGGGTGTGCTCAGGCCTGAGCTCAGCTGGGGTTTGGAGGTGCCGGGAGCTCCTGTGCCCGCAGCACTGTCACAGTTCTGGTTCCTTTTTCTCTGCTGATGTCGGGATTAAGACACGGGAGACGCAGGTTTCGAGTTTGGATGTTTATTATAACTTATCTATTTAGGGTATTTGCAAGATGTGAGCTCTGACTAGCAAGTTAGAGAAATGAGGTAAAATGGATGCTTCTAGCTCTTTCCGAGGTTATTTAAGTGATAATCCACCAATAACGAGGTGACACCTCATTTATTTATATTTCTGACCCAATAATGACCATCCAAGGCCCGCAGTGTGGACCTTTGTCACCCAGTTACAGAAAACCACCCAAACCCACGAAGAAGGAAGAAGAAGGTGAAGAAGAAGGGTTTAGACAACAGCCCAAATCCTCCATCTTGGCTCACACACATTACCGGGTACTAAAATCCCCAAATCCGAGTTTCCAGAATTCCAGCACAGCATCCCTGGCACACCCAGGCCTTTGGGAGGTGCTGATGCCGTTCGGGGGCCGAGGGGTTTGTGCCCTAAAGCTCCCCGGCAGAAAACAGGGATGAGCCCTGGTGGGAGAGGGAGGGTGTGAGAGCAGGGGCACGGCAGGCCCAGACCTCTGGAGCCGCGGGGAGAGGATGGTTTGTGTCAGAGCCGAGCAGGAGGAGTGTCCCAGAGCAGGAGGAATGTTCCAGAATGTCCCAGAGCAGGAGGAGTGTCCCAGAGCAGGAGGAATGTTCCAGAATGTCCCAGAGCAGGAGGAATGTCCCAGAGCAGGAGGAGTGTCCCAGAGCAGGAGGGGTGTCCCAGAGTAGGAGGAATGTTCCAGAATGTCCCAGAGCAGGAGGAGTGTTCCAGAATGTCCCAGAGCAGGAGGAATGTTCCAGAATGTCCCAGAGCAGGAGGAATGTTCCAGAATGTCCCAGAGCAGGAGGAATGTCCCAGAGCAGGAGGAATATTCCAGAATGTCCCAGAGCAGGAGGAGTGTCCCAGAGCAGGAGGAGTGTCCCAGAGCAGGAGGAATGTTCCAGAATGTCCCAGAGCAGGAGGAATGTCCCAGAGCAGGAGGAATGTTCCAGAATGTCCCAGAGCAGGAGGAGTGTCCCAGAGCAGGAGGAATGTTCCAGAGCAGGAGGAATGTTCCAGAATGTCCCAGAGCAGGAGGAGTGTTCCAGAATGTCCCAGAGCAGGAGGAATGTTCCAGAATGTCCTAGAACAGGAGGAGTGTCCCAGAGCAGGAGGAATGTTCCAGAATGTCCCAGAGCAGGAGGAGTGTCCCAGAGCAGGAGGAATGTTCCAGAATGTTCTAGAACAGGAGGAATGTCCCAGAGTAGGAGGAATGTCCCAAAGCAGGAGGAATGTTCCAGAATGTCCCAGAGCAGGAGAAATTTTCCAGAGCAGGAGGAGTGTCCCAGAGCAGGAGGAATGTCCCAGAGCAGGAGGAATGTTCCAGAATGTCCCAGAGCAGGAGGAGTGTCCCAGAGCAGGAGGAATGTTCCAGAATGTCCCAGAGCAGGAGGAGTGTCCCAGAGCAGGAGGAATGTTCCAGAATGTCCCAGAGCAGGAGCAATGTTCCAAAGCAGGAGGAATGTTCCAGAATATCCCAGAGCAGGAGGAGTGTCCCAGAGCAGGAGGAATGTTCCAGAATATCTCAGAGCAGGAGGAGTGTTCCAGAGCAGGAGGAATGTTCCAGAATATCTCAGAGCAGGAGGAGTGTTCCAGAGCAGGAGGAATGTTCCAGAATGTCCCAGAGCAGGAGGAATGTCCCTGAGCAGGAGGAATGTCCCAGAGCTGGTGGAATGTTCTAGAGCTGGTGGAATGTTCCAGAATGTCCCAGAGCCGGAGGAATGCTCCAGAATGTCCCAGAGCAGGAGCAGTGTCCCTGAGCAGAAGGAATGTCTCAGAGCAGGAGGAACATCCCAGAGCAGGAGCAGTGTTCCTGTTCCAGAGCAGGAGCAGTGTCCCAAAGGCGGCGCCCCTGCAGAGTCACTGGGAATTTAGAGCCATGAATCCCCTGCTTGGGGTGATCCCGTAGGAATCAGCAAATCCCAGGCCGGTTTGGGTTGGGAGGGATCTCAAATCCGGCCATGGCAGGGTCTGTCCCGCTGTCCCGGGCTGCTCCAAGCCCCAGTGTCCAGCCTGGCCTTGGATATTTTATCGATCCCATTACAGTTCTCATTGGCAAGATCGGAGTGGGATTTTTCCTGCGGATGCTCTCCCGCCCCGTGGGTGTTCCCACCCCTTGTCCCCTGCTCCCGAGGGGTTGCTGGGCTGTCCTGGTGGCGTTTCTCGCCATTCGTTGCCACGTCTGGGGACAGACATTCCCGAGCCTGTCGTTCACAGCTGTGTTCCCGTCGTGGGGACATTGCTGCGATCACCGGGGAGACGTTCCGCCGGGATCCGCGTTTCTTTTGGCGCCGTCCGATTTTCCTTGCTGTTTGTCCGGGCCCTGGGAAACGTGACGCTGCTGACTTCGGCAGGACCGGCGGCACGGCTCCGGAATGATCTCCTGTGACGGGTTTTCTCCGGGCACGGGCTGTAAGCGGTTAAAGGATCGTCCTTGCGCGGGCCGGGATGTGAAATATTTATCATTTCCCCGCTGGATTTCACGGCCGTGCTGCCTCTTCTGGAGCAATGCTTTCCTCGCGCCGCGGCCAAGCGCTCGGCACGCAGCGGGGCCGGAGGAAGCGCGCTGCTCCGGAGGAGCTGAGCTCCGCGCCGTCCCCGGCTGCTGCTGGCCTGAGGCACCAGCCCCGAACCCAAAACCCCGGCTGCTGCCACCAGGAGCGGGGAACAGCCGCTGTTCCACAGGCTTTTAACCCTCATCAAACCCCAGAGCTGGGAACCCCAGAGCTGGGAACCCCAGAGCTGGGAACCCCAGAGATGGGAACATCAGAGATGGGAACCCCAGAGCTGGGAACACCAGAGATGGGAACACCAGAGATGGGAACCCCAGAGCTGGGAACCCCAGAGATGGGAACCCCAGAGATGGGAACACCAGAGATGGGAACACCAGAGCTGGGAACACCAGAGATGGGAACCCCAGAGCTGGGAACCCCAGAGATGGGAACCCCAGAGATGGGAACCCCAGAGTGTCCGCACCACTTGGTGTGGGATTGTGGGATTGTGGAATTGAGGAATCGTGGGATTGTGGGATTGTGGGATTGTGGGACTGTGGGATTGTGGAATTGAGGAATCGTGGGATTGTGGGATTGTGGGATTGTGGGACTGTGGGATTGTGGGATTGTGGGATCGTGGAACTGAGGAATCGTGGGATTGTGGGATTGTGGGACTGTGGGATTGTTAAATTGTGATATTGTGGGACTGTGGAATCGTGGAACTGAGGAATTGTGGAATTGTGGGACTGAGGAATTGTGGGACTGAGGAACTGTGGGACTGTGGAATTGTGGGACTGTGGGATTGTGTGACTGAGGAATCGTGCAATTGTGGGATTGTGGAATGGTGGAATCATGGAGTTGTGGAATTCTGGAATCGTGGGATTGTGGAATTGTGGAATTGAGGAATCGTGGAATCATGGAGTTGTGGAATTCTGGAATCGTGGGATTGTGGAATTGTGGAATTGAGGAATTGTGGAATCATGGAGTTGTGGAATCGTGGATTCATGGGATTGTGGAATTGTGGAATTAAGGAATCGTGGAATCGTGGGGTTGTGGAATCGTGGAATCATGGAATTGTGGGACTGTGGGATCGTGTGATTGTGGAATTGAGGAATTGTGGAATCATGGAATCGTGGGATTGTGGAACTGAGGAATCGTGGGATTGTGGAATCCTGTGATTGTGGAATTGTGGAGTCATGGAATCATGGGATTGTTGAATTGTGGAATTGAGGAATTGTGGAATTAAGGAATTGTGGAATCGTGGAATCGTGGAATCGTGGAATTGTGGAATTGAGGAATTGTGGAATTGTGGGATCGTGGGATTGTGGAATCGTGGAATTGAGGAATTGTGGAATTGTGGGATTGTGGGATCGTGGGATTGTGGGATCGTGTGATTGTGGAATTGTGGAGTCATGGAATCATGGGATTGTTGAATTGTGGAATTGAGGAATTGTGGAATTGTGGGATCATGGGATTGTGGGAACGTGGAATTGTGTCCGTTCCAGAGCCAGAGCTGCGGGGTTTTTAGGTGCTCAGGAATGTCCACCGGGATGCTGATGAAATTCAAGTGAGACCTTGGCTGTCACCTGGAGAAGGGATTGCTTATAGGATGGACTGGGTGGGAAGGGACCTTAAATCCCATGCAGTGATGGCAGGGACACCTTCCTCCGTCCCAGGGTGCTCCAAGCCCCGTCCCACCTGGCCTTGGGCGCTGCCAGGGACGGGATGTCCACAAAAACTTCTCTTTTTCGCGGCCTTTAGAAGAAGTTCACAAAAACCCTCCAGTGCAGAATCGTGGGAAATCCATCGGAAGCCAGCAGATCTTCATCCCAGCGTTCTCCTGGCAGGAGAACATCCCCGGAGCTGACCTGTGGGCTGGGGGTGAATAATGCTCCCAAACGCCCGCTAATTGGATTGCAGAGGAATTAATATCAGCCTCTGCGTTCCTCTGGGTGCATCTGCAGTGCTTTCCCCGGGATGATTTTCCAGCCGGGAAGGGCAATCAAAGCCGCGTGAAGGACATCTGGATCCACTGCTGCTTTATGTGGCACCTGGCCCTTATTAATAGTAATGAGGAAATGGCAGTTTGGGATTTCTTGACCTCACATGAAATTCATTTCTCCGGGCAAAGGTTGCTAACAGATGGCAGCAATTTGGGGCTCCGTTCATCATCTGTTGCGCAGAGTTTATTGCTCCGCTTTGGCCCTTTCCTCTGCTGGGAACAATCCCTTTTTCCACCTCGCCTCTTTATGAGGGATGTCTCTTTCAAAGGCGGCCCTGGAACATCTTGTTAAAGCATGTTCTGCGCAGCACCAGGCTTTAGGTATGGCCTGACACGACCAGACCGTCCTGCTGAGCATAAATCACTCTTCTGCTCACTGCCTTGTGAACTGGCTTCTTTTTGAAGTCGGTGCTTTCCTCGGCGCTCTTGGCCCCTCTCCAGTTCCTTCTTTGCCTCCCCAGCCCACAAACGCACATTTGCACTCGGGCTTGGAGCGGAGGGAAGAGCTGCAGGGAGACCCCGTGACACATGGAGCCGAGGACGAGGGGGAGAGAAGGTTCTGTGGAGACCTCAGAGCCCCTGGCAGGGCGTGGACAGGGAGAATTCACTGTGAGGACGGGGCAAGAGGGGATGGGTTCAAACTGAGAGAGGGGAGATTTGGATTAGAGACAAAAAGAATTCATCCCTGGCAGGGTGTTGAGGCCCTGGCACAGCTGTGGCTGCCCCTGGATCCCTGGCAGTGCCCAAGGCCGGGTTGGAGCAGCCTGGCACAGCGGGAGGTGTCCCTGCCATGGCAGGGGGGGCACTGGATGAGTTTTGGGGTCCCTTCCCACCCAAACCACGCTGGGATCCTGGGATCCCAAGACGCTGCTGGCTGGGATGGCTCCGGGCTGGCTTCTGACTCTCAGCACACAAATCCTGTGGGATGCAGATCCAGGGGATCAAAGGAACAAACGGAGCTCGGGGAGATCTTGGAGGCACTGGCAGGGTCTGAAGGGGCTCCAGGAGAGCTGGAGAGGGACTGGGGACAAGGGCTGGAGGCACAGGACACAGGGAATGGCTTGGAGCTGGAAAAGGGGAGATTTGGATGGGATTTTGGGCAGGAATTGTTCCCTGGCAGGGTGTTGAGGCCCTGGCACAGCTGTGGCTGCCCCTGGATCCCTGGCAGTGCCCAAGGCCGGGTTGGAGCAGCCTGGCACAGCGGGAGGTGTCCCTGCCATGGCAGGGGTGGGATGGGCTGGGTTTGAGGTGAAGGAATTCCGTGAGGGAAGTTTGTGAAGGAATTGCTCCCAATTGTTGTTCAATCATCCTTTGAAGGCATCCCGGGATCTCAGTGCCCCTTGCTGGGACAGTGGCTGAAGGTGTTTGGGTGTCTCCTCTCTGGCCAAGGATCCCCTCGACAAATGGCACCAATTGCATCTCTGCTGGAAGAACAAAACCTTTTAACCGCGGGGGTTTTTTTATTTTTCGGTAGTTGTAGGCGATTTGAAGCAGGTTAGAAGCAGGATGAAGAAACCCAGAAAACAGAGGCCTTGCGGAAATATCCCGGGTGGAAAGCCTCGGGGCGTGAGGCCGGTGTTGCTGGCGCGGACGCGGCGTCAGGCAGGACGGTGATCGCTGCCCCTGGAGCGCGGCGGCTCCTGCACTGGAGGGACAGACAGCACGGACAGACAGACAGCACGGACAGACAGACAGCACGGACTGACAGACAGACAGCACGGACTGACAGACAGCATGGACTGACAGACAGCATGGACTGACAGACAGCATGGACTGATAGCATGGACAGACAGACAGCACGGACAGACAGACAGCACAGACAGACAGCACGGACAGACAGACAGCACGGACTGACAGAGAGCACGGACTGATAGCATGGACAGACAGACAGCACGGACTAATAGCATGGACAGACAGACAGCACTGACAGACAGACAGACAGAGAGCACGGACAGACAGACAGCACGGACTGACAGACAGCACGGACAGACAGACAGCATGGACTGATAGCATGGACAGACAGACAGCACGGACTGACAGACAGCACGGACAGACAGCACGGACAGACAGCACGGACTGACAGACAGCACGGACAGACAGACAGCATGGACAGACAGACAGACAGCACGGACAGACAGACAGCATGGACAGACAGACAGCACAGACTGACAGCACGGACTGACAGACAGCACGGACTGATAGCATGGACAGACAGACAGCATGGACAGACAGACAGCACAGACTGACAGCACGGACTGACAGACAGCACGGACTGATAGCATGGACAGACAGACAGCACGGACAGACAGACAGCACGGACAGACAGACAGCACAGACTGACAGACAGCACAGACAGACAGACAGCATGGACAGACAGACAGCACGGACAGACAGACAGACAGCACGGACAGACAGACAGACAGCACAGACAGACAGCACGGACTGACAGCAAGGACAGACAGACAGACGGACAGACAGACAGACAGCACAGACAGACAGCACGGACTGACAGCACGGACAGACAGACAGACTGACAGCACGGACAGACAGACAGACAGACAGCACGGACTGACAGACAGACAGACAGACAGCACGGACTGACAGCACTGACAGCACTGACAGCACAGCCAGCACGGACAGACAGACAGACAGACGGACAGACAGACAGCACTGACAGCACAGACAGCACGGACAGACAGACAGACAGACACCCCGCTGCCAGAGAGCCCCCGCTGTTGGCGCAGGAGGGGACGGACGCGGCGGCGCAGCCCGGGGACGCGCGGTGCTGCCCCGAGCCCGCCCTGCCCCGGGGCCCGGCCCCGCTCAGGCCTCGGGGGCTCTTTGTTTTGGTTTGGTTCGTTTATTTTATTTCTCAAAGTGAAATGGAAGTTGTCCTAACGACCAGCATCGTCGTGTAGTCCAGACCGGGTTGACAGGGAAGCGCCCGTGTTGTGTTTGTGATCCGGCCTGTGGTTTCCTGCTGTAAATATCCCTCCAGCTGCACCAGCCTGCCGCAGAGGTGCTTAAATCCACAAAGAATCAAAAGAAATAGGAAATCTCGGGGTTTTTTTTTTACTGCTGCAGGTCAGGGGAAGGGCCCAAGGCCGGGCTGGGATCACCCCGGCACGGTGGGAGGTGTCCCTGCCGCGGCACGGGTGGCTCTGGGTGGGCTCCCAGCTCCCTTCCCACCCAGACCATTCCAGGGGCAGATGGTGCTCTGCAAACCCTGCTCAGGTCTTTTCTTTTCTTTTCTTTTCTTTTCTTTTCTTTTCTTTTCTTTTCTATTTCCTTTTCCTTTTCTTTTCTCTTTTTCTTTTTTTTCTTTCTTTTCTTCTTTTCTTTTCTTTTTTCTTCTTTTCTTTTCTTTTCTTTCTTTCCACTTTCTTATTCTTTCTTTTCTTTCTTTTCTTTTCTTTTCTTTTCTTTTTCTTTTTCTTTTTTCTTCTTTTCTTT
>NW_026690304.1:0-49895 GCF_015227805.2 Hirundo rustica | reverse complement strand
GCCCGCGGTCCAGCGCGGCATCGTCAAGATGGTAAGGGCCGTGCCCGCCGCCCCCCGCGCCGACCCCGCGCCTCGCCGCTCGCCGGGACCCCCGTCTCCCGCAGACTCCTCCGGGGCCCGGGACCCCGCTCCGCTCCCCGTCCCTTCCCGGTAGCCGGGAGCCTGTCCGCTGCCCGGCCGGTGCCCGGGTGCCCCGGCCCCGGTTCGGCCCCTCCGGTGCTCCCGGGCCCCGGCCCGCGGCCGTTGCCGGCCCGTTACCGCCCGCGGCCCGGGGACCCCTCGCTGCGCCCCGGCATCCCCCCGCGGGCCGGGTCCCCCGCGCCGTCCCGGGACCGGGCGCTGCCCGGTGCCGCCGCCCCGGTGCCGTCGCGGCTGCCGGGATGGGGCAGGAGGAGCTTTGGGTCCCGGGCCCGGACCCGGCGGTCCCGTTCCTCCGCCGGCCCGGAGCCCCGCGGGGTTGCGGGGCAGCGGGGCCGTCCGGTGGTGCCGCACGTGCTCCGCTCGCTGCCCGGCCCGGGCCGGCCCCGCGGGGCGGAGCGGAGGGACGGGACGGCAGCCCCGGGTCCGGTCCGCGCGGCACCGAGCGCGGGGACGGGCTCCGGAGCCTCCGGGGTCCCCGGGAAGGGTCCCGCGGTGCCCCGTGCCCGGTCCCCACGTGTGCCGGCAGCGGGGCCCGGGAGAGCGAAGGTCGGGTTCAGTCCCGGGCGCCGTGTCCCCGGTGCCGTGTCCCGGTGCCCGTCCCGCCTCAGCGCGTTCCCTGCCGGGCTCCCAAACCCACCCAGGTTCCTGTGCCCGAGTCCGGGTGGATCTGGGGGTCTCGGCTGACCCCTTCACCCGCTGCTGCCTTCGGAGTCAGACCTTTCCTGGGGAGCCCGGAGCCTGCGGCAGGGCTGGGGACAGGGCTGGGGACACATCCCGGGGCTGGGGATGGACCCTGGGAGTCTGGGGACGCATGGCAGGGATCTAGGGATGAATCCCAGAGAACTGGGGATGGACTCTGGAGGTCTGTGGTCACACACCGGGGGTTTGGGGACACCACAGGTCTGTGGTCACACACCGGGGCTTTGGGGACACCGGGGTCCGGTGTGGCCCCGTCCCCGTGCTGTGTGTCACCGGTGACAAGGGGATCTGCAGCTGCCACCCTGCAGATTTTGGGATGCTCAGGAAAACCCTCCCCTGGCTCCCTGTGCCTGCCCGACTCCATCCGGGGGGCTGTGGACCCACAGCAGGGTTTTGGGGAGGGGTTTGGGGTCTGCTGGCTGGGAGTGCCCGTGCCCCGGGATGTGCTCTGTGGTCCCTTTCCAGGCCAGCCAGCCCCAAATTCCTGGGAGAGGGGGTCCCTGGCTCTCTGTGGAGCTGCTGCCGGGGCACCCGGGCCGGCCACGTGCTCTGCTGCGGTTCCCGTCACGGATTTGAGGGGTTTGGGGTTTTTTGTGCCTTCCTGTTGCAATCACAGTGACACTCCGGGGCTTGAGAGCAGGATGGGGAGGAAGAGCAGGAATTTTCCTCCAGCTCCTGTCGGGATTTTTAACCCTTTGTGCCCCACAGGGGCAGCTCTGGGTTCGGGATTTCAATGCCATCCCCTCCGTGCTCCGGAGCCGCCTTGGCAGCACGAGCGGGGTCTGTGCCTGTGCCACGTCCCGTCCCTTTTCCTGCCTGGATCAAACCTGGTTTAAGCCCAAATGTCTGTGATGGAGCCCTCAGTGGGACAGATGGGACCTGGGGTGATACCCTATGGCTGGCAGGGGGGGACAGGGACAGCGGGGCTGTGGCACAGGGGCACAGCAGGGGGGGACAGGGACATCCAGGGTGCTGGGAAGTGACACCGAGGTGCTGGGACAGTGACACTTGATCACTGGGACAGGGACACTGAAGCAGTGGGACAGTGACAGCAGAGTGGGACAGGGACACCAGGGCAGCAGGACAGTGACACCAGGGTGCTGGGACAGTGACACTGGGGTGGTGACACAGTGACACTTGATCACTGGGACGGGGACACTGGAGCGGTGGGACAGTGACACCGGGGCAGCGGGACAGGGACACAGTGGGGTGCTGGGACAGTGACAGCAGAGTGTTGGGACAGTGACACTGGGGTGGTGGCACAGTGACACCTGATCACTGGGACAGTGACATCCAGGGTGCTGGGACAGTGACAGCAGAGTGGGACAGGGACACAGCAGAGTGTTGGGACAGTGACCAGTGACACCGGGGTGGTGGCACAGTGACACCGGGGTGGTGGCACAGTGACACTGGGGTGGTGGCACAGTGACACCGGAGTGGTGGCACAGTGACACCGGGGTGGTGGCACAGTGACACCTGGTCACTGTGTCAGTGTCCCGGTCCCATTGCCGTCACTGAGCGATCCCTGGAGCAGTTCCCCAGCTGGTGACAGCCACATGGGTGGGTGACACATGGGGCGTGTGGCCACTCCAGGGACAGGGACGGGGTGGCAGGGATGCGGAGCCGGGATGGAATGTGCCCCTGAAGCACGGCATTGATCCTGGAGCACGGAGCAGCTCCACCAAGGATCCCACCCCGGGATCCAGGGCTCGTGCTGGGGATTGACCAGAGCGGCTCCAGCATCCCCTGTGCCTTAATTAAAGGTTAAGGTTAATTACAGCCGTGAAACCTCTGAGTCCTGGAGCGCAGAGCACGGAGCCTTTGCCGGGATCGCTCCGGGTGCGGCTCAGGCCGAAATTCCCGGTGCCTCCTGCAGCGTTCCGGGCTCTGCCCTGGCTCCGGGTGGGGGGGCAGCAGGAGGGGGTGCAGGGGGCACCCAGAGCCTCGGGGTGGGCTCGGTGGGGCTCATTCCAGAGGGATTCCGTGTCCTGGGCATGGAGATGGGCTGGCTCTGGGCATGGGACAGAGCTGGAGGGGTTTGGGGATCCCTGCCAGCGTCCATGGGGATCTGGGGTGGTAGGGAGCCAGGGCAGGCTCTGGAACCTGACCCTCAGGCTGCATCCAGAGATCTGGGAGTGGGACGGAAATCCTGGGATCAGGGAAATCCTGGGATCAGGGGGATCCCCAGCACGTTCTGGCTGTGGCCCGGAGCCCGGCCGTGCTGCGGGAGCTGGGACCGTGCCGTGCCTGGGAATGTGGGGCTGGGGGTGTGGGGGAACCCCGGGAGTGCCCAGCTCGGAGCTCTCAGCACCAAAGCTGTGGTGGGACAGGGCCCACCTGGGCTCATCTGGAAAGCACCAGGGGTAAAAATCCCAATTTTCCAAATCCACCTCAGTGCTCTGTGTGCACAGAGGTGACCCCGTGTCTGAGCTCTGAGGGACCCCAAAACCCATCCAGTGCCACCCGTGCCATGGCAGGGACACCTCCCACTGTCCCCAGGCCAGCCCCAGTGTCCAGCCTGGCCTGGGGCACTGCCAGGGATCCAGGGGATGATCCACAGCTGCTCTGGCAATCCCAGCCCAGGCAGCAATTCCTGATTCCCAAGCTCCCATCCAGCGCTGCCCTCTGGCACTGGGAGCCATTCCCTGTGTCCTGTCCCTCCACTCCCTGTCCCCAGCCCCTCTGCAGCTCTCCTGGAGCCCCTTTGGGCCCTGGAATGTTCTGGAAGCTCTCCCTGGAGCCTTCTCCTCTCCAGGTGAGCACCCCCAGCTCTCCCAGCCTGGCTCCCTGGGAGCTGAGGGGCTCCAGCCCTGGAGCAGCTCCAGGATCTCCTCTGGGCTCTGCAGCAGCTCCAGGTGCTGCTGCCGTGTCCCCAGGGCTGGGGCAGCTCTGCAGCTGGGGCCTCACCTGGGCACAGGGACAGGGTCCCTCCTCACCTGGGCACAGGGACAGGGTCCCCCCTCACCTGGGCACGGGGGCAGGGTCCCCCCCCTCACCTGGGCACAGGGACAGGGTCCCCCCTCACCTGGGCACAGGGACAGGGTCCCCCCTCCCCTGGGCACAGGGACAGGGTCCCCCCTCACCTGAGCACAGGGACAGGGTCCATCCTCACCTGGGCACAGGGGCAGGGTCCCCCCTCCGTGCTGGGGATGAGCCCAGGGCTGGATTTTGGTCACATCTCCGGCGGGGACAGCTCCCGGCTCTGCGCGCCCGCGGCGCTCAGCGGTTCCCGGGAACGTCCCTGGGGTCGTGCGCGTCCCCGCTCCGTCCCCTGGCCGCCGCTGAGCCCTCGGTGTCCCCGCAGGTGCTGTCGGGCTGCGCCATCATCGTGCGGGGACAGCCCCGCGGGGGGCCGCCCCCGGAGCGCCAGATCAACCTCAGCAACATCCGCGCCGGGAACCTGGCGCGGCGCGCGGCCGCCAGCCAGCCCGACGCCAAGGACACCCCGGACGAGGTGCGTGCCGGCGGGATCCCGCGGCCCCCGATCCGGGGGGATCTCCTCCTCCTGTGCCCCGCTGCGCCTGGCGTGGGGCCGGCAGCGTGGGGGCTCGGGGGAGTCCGGAGATGGCTTGGGACACGCGGGATGGTTTTTGGGACATGAGGGATGGTTTGGGACACGGGGGATGGTTTTTGGGACATGAGGGATGGTTTGGGACACGGGAGATGGTTTTTGGGACACAGGAGATAGTGTTTGGGACACGGGGGATGGGTTTGGGGCACACGAGGGATGGTTTGGGACACACGAGGGATGGTTTGGGACACACGAGGGATGGGTTTTGGGACCCGAGGGATGGTTTGGGGCACGGGAGATGGTTTTTGGGACATGGGGGATGGTTTTTGGGACACGAGGGGTGGTTTGGGGCACACGGGGGATGGTCTGGGGCACACAAGGGATGGCTCTGGGCACAAGGGTGGCTGTTTTGGGACACACGAAGGATGGTTTGGGGCACAGGGGATGGTTTGGGGCACAGGGGATGGTTTGGGGCACATGAGGGATGGTTTTTGGGACATGAGGGATGGTTTGGGACACGAGGGATGGGTTTTGGGACACAAGGGATGGCACTGGGCACAGGGGGTAGCTGTTTTGGGACCCAGGGGATGGTTTAGGGCATGAGGGATGGTTTGGGACACGAGGGATGGTTTGGGGCACAGGGGATGGTTTTTGGGACATGAGGGATGGTTTTTGGGGCACAGGGGATGGTTTTTGGGACACGAGGGATGGTTTTTGGGGCACAGGGGATGGTTTTTGGGACACGAGGGATGGCTTGGGGCACAAGGGTGGCTGTTTTGGGACACGAGGGATGGTTTTTGGGACACGGGGGAAGGTTTTTGGGACACGAGGGATGGCTCAGGGAGCACTCAGGGGCGGTCCCGGAGCCGCTCCTCCCGCGGGCCGGGGGCGGCGGCAGCGCTGGCAGATAATTGCTCTCCCCGGGGAGTTTTGTCTTCCAAACAGCCTCTAAATGTCACTCTTAGCCAAAGTGACGCCTGTCAGCCCCGCTAATTGTTTATGAGCGTCATGTTCCCACCTCCGGCCGCGCTGCGCTCCCGCCCACCCGCCGCGCTGGAGCGGGGAGCGCTCCGGGAGCAGCCCGGGAATGAGCCTGGGAACGAGCCCGGGAATGAGCCTGGGAACGGGCTGGGAATGGGCTGGGAACGATCCCGGGAACGGACTGGGAACGAGCTCGGGAACGGGCTGGGAATGAGCTCGGGAATGGGCTGGGAATGAGCTCGGGAATGAGCCTGGGAACGGGCTGGGAAATGGGCTGGGAACGATCCTGGGAACGAGCTCGGGAATGGGCTGGGAACGAGCCTGGGAATGAGCTCGGGAATGGGCTGGGAACGAGTTCTGGAACGAGCCCGGGAATGAGCTCGGGAACGGGCTGGGGAATGAGCTTTGCTCCGGGAATGAGCCCGGGAACGAGCTCTGCTCTGGGAATGAGCTGGGGAATGAGCTTTGTTCCGGAATTGAGCTCCAGGATGAACTCGGGAATGAGCTCTGCTTCAGGAATGAGCTGGGGAATGAGCTTTGCTCCGGGATTGAGCTCCGGGATGAACTCGGGAATGAGCTTTGCTCCGGGAATGAGCTCAGGAATGAGCCCCAGAATGAGCTCTGCTCCGGGATGAACTCTGCTCCAGGAATGTGCTCCGGAGCCTCCCGTGCCCAGCGAGGGGCTGCAGAGCCCGGTGCTCCCGGCCGGGGTCGTCCCGCTCCGTTCCTGTTCCCGGGAAGGAGCCCTCCGTGCACCCCTGGGACCTGGGGCTGTCCCGGGAGCTGGAGAGCCGCCCGGGATCCCGTCTGTCCCGAGGAGTCGGTCCCTAGCGGAGCAGTGCGGGGGCAGAGCGGGAGCTCCGGGGAATTGGGGAATTGGGGAGCGCTCCCCCTGCCCGGCGCCCTCCGGCTCACGGCGCTTCCCCCGGCAGCCCTGGGGCTTCCCGGCCCGGGAGTTCCTGCGGAAGAAGCTGATCGGGAAGGAGGTCTGCTTCACCGTGGAGTACAAGACCCCGCAGGGCCGGGAGTACGGCATGGTGTACCTGGGAAAAGGTGAGTGCTGCTGGTGTGCCTGGGAAATGTGAGTGCTGCTGGTGTGCCTGGGAAATGTGAGTGGTGATGATTTACCTGGGAAATGTGAGTGCTGATGGTTTACCTGGGAAATGTGAGTGGTGATGGTTTACCTGGGAAATGTGAGTGGTGATGGTTTACCTGGGAAATGTGAGTGGTGATGGTTTACCTGGGAAATGTGAGTGGTGATGGTTTACCTGGGAAATGTGAGTGCTGATGATTTACCTGGGAAATGTGAGTGGTGATGATTTACCTGGGAAATGTGAGTGCTGATGGTTTACCTGGGAAATGTGAGTGGTGATGATTTACCTGGGAAATGTGAGTGGTGATGGTTTACTTGGGAAATGTGAGTGCTGATGATGGTTTACCTGGGAAAAGGTGGGTCTGGATGGTTTGTCTGGAAAAGGAGGCTCGGAGGTGATTTACCTGGGAAAAGGTGGGTGCTGATGGTTTATCTGGGAAAGGTGGGTCTGGGGGGAGCACGAGGCGGGGTTTGGGATGTGCTGTCAGCAGGAGGATGCCTGCCTGCTTCTCCATCACTTTTCCATGAGTTTTCCGTGGCCCCCCAGCTTTGGAAGGGGACCGGGGGGTTCCCAGGTTTCCACAGCTCCAGCCCAGGAGCTCCCTGCTCTCCCTGCTCCAGGAGCATTCCTGGGCTCAGCCTGGAATGTCTTAAGCACAGATGCAGCTGGAAAACCCTTTTGGGGGGATGGAGTGGGAGAGTGGAGGTGCTGGGATACGCTGTCGCGGCAGAAGGATGCATTCCCGCTGTCCCGTGGGTTCCCAGCTGTGGGAGGGGGGCAGTGCCCAGTGCTGAGCCGGAGCTCCTGGACACAAGGAGCAGGGCTGGGTGAATTCCCACAGCTTTCCCTTCGCCATCCTTCCTGCTGTCACAAACCTCTTGCTTGTCTGTGGCTGAGATCCCGAAAGGAATCTTCCCTGAGTATTCCTGGTGGGTTTTGGGGCTCTCCCTCCCTGAGTCCCCTCAGCCACGGCCCTTTGGAGGCACCGGCTTTGTCCCTGCCCGGAATTCCCATGGCACTCGGAGCCTTTCCTGGCATTCCCGTGGCACTCGGAGCCTTTCCTGGCATTCCCGTGGCACTCAGGACCGTTCCCAGAGTGGGAGCAGGGCTCAGCCCATCCAGCCGGAGTTGCTGATGTCCCAGGCCGATCCCCAGGCACCCCTGGGCCATTCCGGGGTGCAGAGAATAAAGCTGGGAAGGGTTTGGATGTTGGATCCTGCCAGGGTGTACAGGGAATAAAGCTGGGAAGGGTTTGGATGCTGGATCCTGCTGGGATGTGCAGGGAATAAAGCTGGGAAGGGTTTGGATGCTGGATCCTGCTGGGATGTGCAGGGAATAAAGCTGGGAAGGGTTTGGATGTTGGATCCTGCCAGGGTGTACAGGGAATAAAGCTGGGAAGGGTTTGGATGCTGGATCCTGCCAGGGTGTACAGGGAATAAAGCTGGGAAGGGTTTGGATGCTGGATCCTGCTGGGATGTGCAGGGAATAAAGCTGGGAATGGTTTGGATGCTGGATCCTGCCAGGGTGTACAGGGAATAAAGCTGGGAAGGGTTTGGATGCTGGATCCTGCTGGGATGTACAGGGAATAAAGCTGGGAAGGGTTTGGATGTTGGATCCTGCCAGGGTGTACAGGGAATAAAGCTGGGAAGGGTTTGGATGCTGGATCCTGCCGGGATGTGCAGGGAATAAAGCTGGAAGGGTTTGGATGCTGGATCCTGCTGGGATGTACAGGGAATAAAGCTGGGAAGGGTTTGGATGTTGGATCCTGCTGGGATGTGCAGGGAATAAAGCTGGGAAGGGTTTGGATGCTGGATCCTGCTGGGATGTACAGGGAATAAAGCTGGGAAGGGTTTGGATGTTGGATCCTGCTGGGATGTGCAGGGAATAAAGCTGGGAAGGGTTTGGATGCTGGATCCTGCCAGGGTGTGCAGGGAATAAAGCTGGGAAGGGTTTGGATGCTGGATCCTGCTGGGATGTGCAGGGAATAAAGCTGGGAAGGGTTTGGATGCTGGATCCTGCTGGGATGTGCAGGGAATAAAGCTGGGAAGGGTTTGGATGCTGGATCCTGCTGGGATGTACAGGGAATAAAGCTGGGAAGGGTTTGGATGCTGGATCCTGCTGGGATGTGCAGGGAATAAAGCTGGGAAGGGTTTGGATGCTGGATCCTGCTGGGATGTACAGGGAATAAAGCTGGGAAGGGTTTGGATGCTGGATCCTGCTGGGCCCATCCCGGTGCCAGCCCCATCCCTGCTCCAGCCCAGCCGGGAACAGCGTGGGCGGGAGAAATGAGGCAGAAAATGTTTCCTGATGAAGTTTGTCAGGGTTTAAACACCGTTAATGTGGGAATGCTGTGACAGATTCCCTGCCAGCTCCTGGGTGGGGAGGGATGGGGAGGATGGAGAGCGGGGAGCTCTGCAGAGGGATGGGGACAGCCTGGATCCATGGGACAGGGACAGGCTGGATCCGTGGGACAGGGACAGGCCGGATCCATGGGATGGGGACAGGGTGGATCCATGGGACGGGGACAGGCTGGATCCATGGGATGGGGACAGGCTGGATCCATGGGATGGGGGCAGGCTGGATCCATGGGATGGGGACAGGCTGGATCCATGGGATGGGGACAGGCTGGATCCATGGGATGGGGACAGGCTGGATCCATGGGATGGGGACAGGCTGGATCCATGGGACAGGGACAGCCTGGATCCATGGGACAGGGACAGGCCGGATCCATGGGATAGGGACAGGCTGGATCCATGGGACGGGGACAGGCCGGATCCATGGGATGGGGACAGGCTGGATCCATGGGATGGGGACAGGGTGGATCCATGGGATGGGGACAGCCAGGCCCAGTGCCAGGGGCTGCCCTGGAGCGCTCCAGGCTGGGGCAGAGGGGCTGCAAAGCTGGGAAAGGCCCTGGGGGTGCTGTGCCAGCGGCTGGACACGAGCACAGGGTGCCCAGCGGGGCAGGAGGCCGAGGGCAGCCCCAGTGTGGGCACAGCCCCAGTGTGGGCACAGCCCCGGGGCAGGGACTGTCCCCTGTGCTGGCCCTGCTGAGGGACCCCCTGCAATCCTGGGGGCAGCTCTGGAGAGCCCTGGAGGGGCTGGAGCGTGTCCAGGGAATGGAGCTGGGAAGGGAATGGAGCCCCAGGAGGGGCTGAGGGAGCTGGGAAGGGAATGGAGCCCCAGGAGGGGCTGAGGGAGCTGGGAAGGGGCTGAGCCTGGAGAAAAGGGGGATCAGGAGGAACCTTGTGGCTCTGCACAAGTCCCTGACAGGAGGGGACAGCCGGGGGGGTCGGGCTGTGCCCCCAGGGAACAGGGACAGGAGCAGAGGGAACGGCCTCAGGCTGGGCCAGGGGAGCTCAGGGGGGACAGCAGCAGGAATTTCCCCATGGAAAGGGAGCTCAGGCACTGGAACTGCCCAGGCTGGGGGCAGTGGTGTCCCCAGGAGGGCTCTGGGGTTGTTCCAGCACTGCTTACCTGGGATCACTGGGGGTGCTGCCCCATTCCCGTGTCCCTCTCACCCTCCCGCTCCTCTCCTCTCTCACAGACACCAGTGGTGAGAACATTGCCGAGTCCCTGGTGGCCGAAGGATTGGCTTCCCGGCGGGAGGGGATCCGAGCCAACAAGTACGCGCACAGCTCCCGTCCCCGTGCCGATCCCAGTCCCGGGCTGGTGCTCTGGGTGTGGAGCCGTCGGGTCCCTGCGCTCCGGGCTCCCGAGGTGCCCACATTCCACGGGTGTCCCGGGTGTCCCGTGGCTCTGGGGGTGCAGGGCTGGGCGGGGGCTGCCCCCGCTCCTGGCACACCGGGGCTGTGCCCAGGGGCTCTGCAGAGCCTCTGAAGTCACCCTGGGGTGGGGTTCAATCCCTTTAATTCCCTGGAGAGGAGGTGCTGGGACGTTCCTGGTGCTGGGTCCGGCTGGGCGATCCCTGCGGAGCAGAGCCGAGGTTTCTCCTGGGCTCCCTCCCGTGGGAGAGGCCCGGCCTGGGCTGTGCATCCACGGGGACAGGGATCCCATTCCAGAGGTGCAGGGCAGTTCCAGGGCAGCGCCAGCCTCGGCTGTGGGGTCATGGAATGGGTTGGGAGGGGGAGAAGGGACCCCAGAGCCCCCCAGTGCCACCCGTGCCATGGCAGGGACACCTCCCACTGTCCCCAAGCCAGCCCCAGTGTCCAGCCTGGCCTGGGGCACTGCCAGGGATCCAGGGGATGATCCACAGCTGCTCTGGGAATCCCGTTCCATATCCCTGCACCTGTTGTGGCAGGGCTGGGAGGGGATCGCGGTCAGTTCGTGGCCCTTCAGTGCGTGCAGGGCCGGGATGATCCATGGAATCTGATGGAATTCTCATGGATTCTCACGGAACGTGCCTTCCTCTGGTGGTGCCCACAGCAGCCTCTGGAAGGGTTCCTGGGCTCCCCTCCCTGATCCTTGGCAGCTTCCATCTGTATTCCCGCTGGGCTGGGCAGTGGGAGCGGGGATGGGAGCGAGCAGGGCACCGCGGCAGCCCCGGGGGAGGGAGATTCCCGGGAGTGAGCCCCGGCCCGCCCCGCAGCCCCGAGCAGAGCCGGCTGGCCGAGCTGGAGGAGCAGGCCCGCAGCGCCAAGAAGGGGATGTGGAGCGAGGGCTCGGGCTCGCACACCGTGCGCGACCTCAAGTACACCCTGGAGAACCCCCGGCACTTCGTGGACTCCCTGCACCAGAAGCCTGTCAATGGTAAGGTGTCCCCCTGTCCCTCTGTGTCCCCCTGTCCCTCTGTGTCCCGCCGTGTCCCCCTGTCCCCATGTGTGTGTCCCCTTTGTGTCCCCCTGTCCCTTCTGTCCCCCTGTGTCCCCCTGTCCCTGTGTCCCTCTGTGTCCCCATGTCTGTGTCCCTCCGTGTCCCCGGGGTGATCTCCGCTGTCGCTCCGCAGCCATCATCGAGCACGTGCGGGATGGCAGCGTGGTGAGGGCCCTGCTCCTGCCCGACTTCTACCTGGTCACCGTCATGCTCTCGGGGATCAAGGTGAGCCTGTTCCTGCCACCCGGTTCCCGCTGCCCGATTCCCTCTGCCGGATTCCCTCTGCCTGATTCCCGCTGCCCAATTCCCCCTGCCCAATTCCCCCTGCCCGATTCCCCCTGCCCGATTCCCGCTGCCCGATTCCCGCTGCCCGATTCCCCCTGCCCGGTTCCCCCCTGCCCGATTCTCCCTGCCCGATTCCCGCTGCCCGATTCTCTCTGCCCGATTCTCTCTGCCCGGTTCCCGCTGCCCGATTCCCGCTGCCTGATTCCTTCCCTGAGCTCCTCGGCTCCCGCCGCTCTGTGTCCCAGGCCCACAGCAGGAGGGATGCAGGAGGTGACGTCGTTGTCACCTGCTGGGCCCGCAGTGCCAGGCTGGCAGGAGCCCAGCGGCTGGGCACAGGTGTGGGTTGGCCGGGGCTGTCAGACTCCCTGCTCAGGATCCTGGTGGGAGTTCAGGGAATCCCGGGATCCCTGAAGCTGGAGAAGCCCTCTGGGATCATCCAGTCCCAGCTGTGCCCACCCTGTCCCCAGCCCGGAGCCCTGAGTGCCACTTCCAGGAGTTCCTTGAACTCCCTGGGCAGCCCCTTCCAACATCTGATCACCCTTCCCAGGGAGAAATTCCTGCTGGTGTCCAAGTTTGAGGAACCAGAGTCTGATCTGGGTTAAAGGGACCCCAGAGCCCCCCAGTGCCACCCGTGCCATGGCAGGGACACCTCCCACTGTCCCCACCCCAGCCCCAGTGTCCAGCCTGGCCTGGGGCACTGCCAGGGATCCAGGGGATGATCCACAGCTGCTCTGGGAATCCCAGCCCAGGCAGCAATTCCTGATTGCCAAGGTCCCATCCAGCGCTGCCCTCTGGCACTGGGAGCCATTCCCTGTGTCCTGTCCCTCCATTCCTTGTCCCCAGCCCCTCTGCAGCTCTCCTGGAGCCCCTTCAGGCCCTGGAATGTTCTGGAAGCTCTCCCTGGAGCTCTGTTCTCTCCAGGAGAACACCCAGAGCTGGGAGCTGAGGGGCTCCAGCCCTGGAGCAGCTCCAGGATCTCCTCTGGGCTCTCTCCAGCAGCTCCGTGTCCCTATCCAGGGCTCCCCAGAGCTGGAGTTGGTCCCTGTTTCCCAGCACAGCCGAAGGGCTCTGTCCTTGCACAAATGCCCCGATTTAGGGCCCCAGAACAGCCCTGGAGCCGGGGACTGGGTGCAGCCTCCTCCCCAGGGGCGTTTCCCTCCCTGTCCCCGAGGTTCCGGGGCCGTGCCGCGCCCTGAGCGTCCCCGTGTCCCGCAGTGTCCCACCTTCAAGCGCGAGGCCGACTCGGAGGTGCCGGAGCCGTTCGCGGCCGAGGCCAAGTTCTTCACGGAGTCGCGGCTGCTGCAGAGGGACGTGCAGATCGTCCTGGAGAGCTGCCACAACCAGAACATCCTGGGCACCATCCTGCACCCGGCAAGTGGCGCTGGGGGAACCGGGAGCTGTGGTGGGGTTGGGAGATCCCGGTCTGCGTGAGGAGAGCAGAGCCCAGGGGTGGCACTGGGATTCCCGTGGATTTGGGAGATCCTGGTCTGTGTGAGGAGAGCAGAGCCCAGGGGTGGCACTGGGATTCCCGTGGATTTGGCAGATCCCGGTCTGCGTGAGGAGAGCAGAGCCCAGGGGTGGCACTGGGATTCCCGGTGGATTTGGGAGATCCCGGTCTGCGTGAGGAGAGCAGAGCCCAGGGGTGGCACTGGGATTCCCGGTGGATTTGGGAGTTCCCGGTCTGTGTGAGGAGAGCAGAGCCCAGGGGTGGCGCTGGGATTTTTGGGCTCTTTCCTGGTGGATTTGGGAGATCCCGATCCATATGAGAGAGCAGAGTCCCTGGGGTTTCCCTGCTGATCCCGGAGTTCTGTGCTGACCCTGGGGATTCCCTGCTGACCCTGGGGTTCCCTGCTGATCCCGGGGTTCCCTGCTGACCCTGGGGTTCCCTGCTGATCCCGGGGTTCCCTGCTGACCCGGGCCCTCTCCTGCTCCCCGCAGAACGGGAACATCACGGAGCTGCTGCTGAAGGAGGGCTTTGCCCGCTGTGTGGATTGGTCCATCGCCGTCTACACCCGCGGCGCCGACAAACTGCGAGCGGCCGAGAGGTGGGGTGGGGATCCTGCTGCTGATCCCACTGATCCCAACTGATCCCAGTGATCCCAGCTGTTCCCAGTGCTCCCAACTGATCCCAGCTGTTCCCAACTTATCCCAGTGCTCCCAGCTGATCCCAGTGCTCCCAGCTGATCCCAGTGCTCTCAGCTGTTCCCAGCTGTTCCCAGTGCTCCCAACTGCTCCTAGCTGTTCCCAATGCTCCCAGCTGCATCCCTGGGGTGCCCAGAGCGACTCCAGCCCCCCAGCCCCGTGCTGGGGTTGTTGGGATCTCCCCTCCCTCTCCCCGGGGCTCTGCTGGGAGTGCCGTTCCCACTGTCCCGTTCCCAGTATCCCATTCCCAGTGTCCCATTCTCCCGTTCCCATTCTCCTGTTCCCAGTGTCCCATTCTCCCGTTCCTGGTGTCCTGTTCCTGGTGTCCCGTTCCCAGTATTCCATTCCCAGTGTCCCATTCTCCCATTCCCATTCTCCCGTTCCCGGTGTCCCATTCTCCCATTCCCGGTGTCCCGCTGTTCCCCCCGCCAGGTTTGCCAAGGAGCGGAAGCTGAGGATCTGGAGGGATTATGTGGCCCCCACGGCGAACCTGGACCAGAAGGACAAACAGTTCGTGGCCAAGGTGAGCGGGGCTGGGGAGGGACAGGGGACACACGGGGGACATGGGACTCTCCGTGGGCTGGGACAAACCCCAGAGGGGTTCCCGGGGCTGGATCCCGGCCGTGGATCCCAGGGGATCGCTCGGCACAGCCGGAGTGGGAAGAGCAGGCAGGAGAAGGGAGGGAGCCCTGGAGAGGGGCTGGGGCGGCCCTGGCACCTCGCTCCCGTCATCCGGGGCCGCAGGGACGGGATGGGGTCTCGACTGATTCCCAGTGTTCCCAGGGAATGGCTGCCCATGGATCCATTCCTGATGTTCCCAGGGAATGGCTGCCCCATGGATCCATTCCTGATCCAGGGAATGGCTGCCCCATGGATCCATTGCTGATTCTCCCAGGGAATGGCTGCCCATGGATCCATTCCCGATGTTCCTAGGGAATGGCTGCCCTGGGAGTGAATCCCTGCCCATGGATTCCACAGGAATCCCTGCTCATGGCTGTCCTGGGAATGAATCCCTGCCCATGGATGCTGTGGGAATGAATCCCTGTCCATGGATGCTGTGGGAATGAATCCCTGCCCATGGATGCTGTGGGAATGAATCCCTGCCCATGGATTCCACAGGAATCCCTGCCCATGGCTGTCCTGGGAATGAATCCCTGTCCTGGGAATGAATCCCTGCCCATGGCTGTCCTGGGAATGAATCCCTGCCCATGGATGCTGTGGGAATGAATCCCTGTCCATGGCTGTCCTGGGAGTGAATCCCTGTCCATGGATGCTGTGGGAATGAATCCCTGCCCATGGATGCTGTGGGAATGAATCCCTGTCCATGGATGCTGTGGGAATGAATCCCTGTCCATGGATGCTGTGGGAATGAATCCCTGTCCATGGATGCTGTGGGAATGAATCCCTGTCCATGGCTGTCCTGGGAGTGAATCCCTGTCCATGGATCCCACGTGAATCCCTGCCCCTGGGTGCCTGGGAATCCCTGCCCGGTGCGGGAGGGCGGTGATCCCTGTGGGATGATCCCTGTGGGATGATCCCTGTGGGATGATCCCGGTTGGGATTCGGGATCCGGGCAGGATCCGTGGATCAGCCCCGCTAGATGGAGCTGCTGCCTCGCACAGGAGCGGCCGCGGCTCCGGAGCCGCTGGAATTTCCCTGGGAATGGGCAGCGGCCACGTTCTTGGGAAGTCGGCCTGGTCCTGCCCCGGGGCGTCCTTCCAGCTTCTCCTGGGGAAATGCGGGAATGGGATCACACCTGGCACAGCCTGGGGACATGGGATCACACCTGGCACAGCCTGGGGACATGGGATCACACCTGGCACAGCCTGGGGAAATACGGGAATGGGATCACACCTGGCACAGCCTGGGGAAATGCAGGAATGGGATCACACCTGGCACAGCCTGGGGAAATGGGGGAATGGGATCAAACCTGGCAGCTCCTGGGGAAATGGGGGAATGGGATCACACCTGGCACAGCCTGGGGAAATGCGGGAATGGGATCAAACCTGGCACTTCCTGGGGAAATGCGGGAATGGGATCACAGCTGGCACAGCCTGGGGAAATGGGGGAATGGGATCACATCTGGCACAGCCTGGGGAAATGCAGGAATGGGATCACATCTGGCACAGCCTGGGGAAATGTGGGAATGGGATCAAACCTGGCACAGCCTGGGGACATGGGATCACACCTGGCACAGCCTGGGGACATGGGATCACACCTGGCACAGCCTGGGGAAATGCGGGAATGGGATCACACCTGGCACAGCCTGGGGAAATGCGGGAATGGGATCACACCTGGCACAGCCTGGGGACATGGGATCACACCTGGCAGCTCCTGGGGAAATGTGGGAATGGGATCACACCTGGCAGCTCCTGGGGAAATGGGGGAATGGGATCGAGCCTGGCACAGCGTGGGGAAATGCAGGAATGGGATCAAGCCTGGCACATCCTGGGGAAATGTGGGAATGGGATCACACCTGGCAGCTCCTGGGGAAATGCAGGAATGGGATCGAGCCTGGCACTTCCTGGGGAGCTCCTGGGGTTGAACGGAGCAGAGATGGAGAAGCTCTGGAGCTGCCGGGACAGCTCCTGCTCCAGTGGCTGCTCCTGCCCCGTCCCTGTGGAGCTGCTCCCTGTGGCACCGTCGGCTCGTGGCCGCTGGGATGAGGTCGGGAATGGCTCTGGTGGCTGGGACGGGAGCCGAGCTCCCCAGATCCCCCCGGATCCCCCAGAGCAGGAGGGCTTTGCTGGGCGTTCCCTGTGGGAGCTCGCAGGGCTCCGGGACGCAGAGCTCATCCCTCGGGATCAGGACGCGGCTGTCCCCTCCCCGGGGCGGTGACAAGTGACACTGGAGCAGGTGTCCCGTGGGCACGGCAGGGCCGCGTGCTGGTGCTGGCACGCCGGGAAGCGCCGCTGGCAGCGGCTGCCACCGGACCCGGGCCGGGACCCGTGCCAGGAACTGTGCCAGAGCTGTGCCAGGACCTGTGCCAGAGCCGTGCCAGGACCCGTGCCAGAGCTGTGCTAGGAACTGTGCCAGGACCTGCGCCAGGGCCGTGCCAGGACCCGCGCCAGGGCCGTGCCAGGAGCCGTGCCAGGGCCGTGCCAGGGCTGTGCCAGGACCCGCGCCAGGGCCGTGCCAGGACCCGCGCCAGGGCCGTGCCAGGAGCCGTGCCAGGGCCGTGCCAGGGCCGTGCCAGGAGCCGTGCCAGGGCCGTGCCAGGGCCATGCCAGAGCCGTCAGTCACGCTGCGCTCAGCTGCTGGAGGGGGCGGCTGGATGCTGCCGGCGCTCCCAGGATGCCGTGATTTTGTGGGATAGCAGCGGGCGGGGCCCACTGCAAAGGGAGCAGCGGTGGGGATCGAGCCGGGATCGAGCCGGGATCGAGCCCCGGCGCTGTGGAGCGGGATCCCTTTGTGCTGGGAGGGAGCAGGCTTTGCAGGATTTCCCTAATTCCTCCCCAATTCCGGAGCGCTCCGGCGGGGTCCGCATTCCCTGGGAGCCCCCACGGGCAGCAACCACCGCGTCCTGCTTTTTTCCGGGGGGGAGGCGTGGAATTCCTCCCCGCGTCGGGTCGATCCCGCTCTTTGCGCGCAGCTCTGGAATTCGGCCCGTGGCAGCCGCAGCTCCCTCCCGCCCCCTCCCTCTCCCTCCGCATTTCGGTGTCACTGTTGGTTTTTTTTTTCCCCCGTTTTTTTTCCCGCTTTCCCGGGATCGCAAGCCAGGGGGGGTCGGGCCCGGTGCCCCCCCGGGCTCGCTGGGGCCGGGGGTCGCGCTGGGAGCGGCAGCCGCAGGGACGGCGCCGGAGCCGCCTCCGAGCTCGGCACGACGGGGCCCGGCAGCGGCAGAGCTGACGCAGGAGCTGCTGGAGGGGGCTGCGAGGGGAGGAGGAGGAGGAGGAGGAGGAAGATCCCATCCTGCCTTTGCACCGCCGATCGACCGCGGCAAACGGGCTCCGGCTGATTTTGGCTGCGGCTGCCGGCGCTGGGCTGGGCTGGGCTTGGCCTCGATCGCGGCTTCGGCGCTCGCGAGCGGCCAGGAGAAAAGCAGAGGAGTGGAAATGTCAAAGGGGCTGGAGGCTCTCTCCCGAAATCCCTGCGTCAGCGGGGCCGGGAGCGGCGGGATTTGGGACGCGCTGCGGAGCCGTGCCGGCGCCGGGCTGGGAGCCATCCTCTGCAGGGGGGGCTGCGTCAGCCCGCTCCCCGCGCTGCTGCCCCCGGGCCGTGCCCCTCGCTGCTGCCCCCGCGCCCGGCCCCTCTCATCCTGCCTTTCATTCCCTTTGCTGGCAGCTCTGGCCGCGGCCGGATCATCCCGCGGCTCGGTGGGATGTGCCGGAGCCGAGCGCCAGCCCTGCCAAAACCCCTCTGGAGGGCGTTTTTGGGATTGGGGGGGGTCACTCGACCCTCTCCTGGTGCTGGGCTCGGGCTGCCCGAGTGGCAGCGTCCTTGTTGGGGTGCAGGAGGTCACCCTCGGCTTTGGGGACGATCCCTGTGCATCCCAGGGGAGGATGCTGTCCCGGGACAGGGATGCTGTCCTGGGAGCCTTGGGAGCTGGGACAGGCATGGGCGTCCTTGTCCCCCCCAGCTCCCAGGGAAACCATCCCTAAAGGTGGAATCCCTGGCACCCCAAGGTCCCCGGGTCGGATCCCAGCCTGTGGCTGCTCTCTGTGTGTCCGTGGCCATTCCCATGGATTGGGATCAGCGTTTGGGATCAGCTGCGCCTTTAGGGCACATCCAGGGTTTGTGGGGGCAGGCTCCTGCTGCCAGAGCCCCTGGAAGGGTGGAATTCCCGATCCTCAGAGGAAGAGCTGCTTCCCTCCTCCTCCAGCTCCCGGTGCCAGCCCTGCCCGGACTGGGAGGTTCTGTGTCCCGTACTGGTCCCGGTTCTGCCCCGCCCTGTGTGCCCCCAGTACTGGGGACAAGCAAAGCCCGGGGTGGAAAATTGGAGGCTTTGTTGGGATCAGCTCTTGCAGTGACGGGAAAAAAACAAATCTTCCCTGATAAATGAGGACAAGGGCTGCGAGCTGCGTGCCCGGGAGCGGAGCTGGGGTGGGGGTGGCCGGGGTGGCCGCAGGGACATTCCCGGGCCGCCCTCCCTGCCCCCAGCCCGGGGGATGTGGGGAGCAGCAGCCGGAGCGTGCTGGCTCTGCAAGAAACAGCTGCAGAGCTTTAAAAAAATAATCCCTCCAATCCCGTTATCAAAGGGCCTCTTGCAGGAGGGAGAAGCCACAAGAAATGTTGGATAAGGGAAGCGGGCACGGCGGGCCGGGAGCGTGGGGTGACGAACGCCCCGGCCCCGGGGCGGTGCTGAGTGCCCGTTCTGCGGCGCTGTCACCGCGTCACCCCCTGTGACCCTGCTGTGACACCCCTGTGACCCTGCTGTCCTCACTGTCACTGCGTCACCCCCTGTGACCCTGCTGTGACACCCCTGTGACTCTGCTGTCACCATGTCACTGCATCACCCCCTGTGACCCTGCTGTCCTCACTGTCACCATGTCACTGCATCACCCCCTGTGACCCTGCTGTGACACCCCTGTGACCCTGCTGTCACTGCTGTCACCGCATCACCCCCTGTGACCCTGCTGTCCTCACTGTCACTGCATCACCCCCTGTGACCCTGCTGTCACCATGTCACTGCATCACCCCCTGTGACCCTGCTGTCCCTGCTGTCACCGCGTCACCCCCTGTCCCTCCCCGTGGCTCCAGCAGGAGGAGGGAGCGGCTGCAGCACCTCTGGGTGCCCCTGGTGCCACCCTGCTCTGTCCTGCCTGGGAATGGCTTCCCGTGGGAGCCCTGGCTCCAGGTGCCGTGTCCTGCTGTGTCCCTTGTACTGTATCCCGTGTCCTGCTGTGTCCCATATCCTGCTGTATCCCATATCCTGCTGTATCCCGTGTCCTGCTGTGTCCCGTGCCCTGCTGTGTCCCATATCCTGCTGTATCCCATATCCTGCTGTGTCCCATGTCCTGCTGTGTCCCATGTCCTGCTGTGTCCCATATCCTGCTGTGTCCCATGTCCTGCTATATCCCGTGTCCTGCTGTGTCCCGTGCCCTGCTGTGTCCCATATCCTGCTGTATCCCATATCCTGCTGTGTCCCATATCCTGCTGTGTCCCATGTCCTGCTGTGTCCCATATCCTGCTGTGTCCCATATCCTGCTGTATCCCGTGTCCTGCTGTGTCCCGTGCCCTGCTGTATCCCATATCCTGCTGTGTCCCATATCCTGCTGTGTCCCGTGCCCTGCCGTGTCCCTTTGCAGCGGGATCAGGGCCCTGCAGGACCCTGGAGCTCCCTCTTGCCTCCTGCTGCCACCCGGCTCTGTCCTGCCCGGGAGACGCAGTGTCCCTGCTCCCTGCCGTGTCCTGCTGCATCCGTGTCCTACATCCCGTGTCCTGCTGCATCCGTGTCCTGCTGCATCCCATCACCTGCTGCATCCGTGTCCTACATCCCGTGTCCTGCTGCATGTCCTGCTGCATCCCATATCCTGCTGCATCCCACTGTCTGCTCCATCTTTGTCCTGCTGCCCCATGTCCTACATCTGTGTGCTGCTGCATCCCGTATCCTGCTGCATCCGTGTCCTACATCCCATTTCCTGCTACATCCCGTATCCTGCTCCATCCATGTCCTGCTGCATCCCATGTCCCACATCTGTGTGCTGCTGCATCCTGTATCCTGCTGCATTCCATGTCCTACATCCCATATCCTGCTGCATCCCTGTCCTGCTGGATCCCATTATCTGCCCTATCCGTGTTCTGCTGCCTCCTGTGTCCTACATCTGCGTGCTGCTGCATCCTTTATCCTGCTCCATCCATATCCTGCACATCCCCGATCCTGCTCCATCCAGATCCTGCACATCCCCAATCCTGCACATCCCCGATCCTGCACATCCCCGATCCTGCACATCCCCGATCCTGCACATTCCCTATCGTGCACATCCCCGATCCTGCACATCCCCAATCCTGCACATCCCCGATCCTGCACATCCCCGATCCTGCACATCCCCGATCCTGCACATTCCCTATCGTGCACATCCCCGATCCTGCACATCCCCGATCCTGCACATCCCCGATCCTGCACATTCCCTATCGTGCACATCCCCGATCCTGCACATCCCCGATCCTGCACATTCCCGATCCTGCACATCCCCAGTCCTGCACATTCCCAGTCCTGCACATCCCCGATCCTGCACATCCCCGATCCTGCACATTCCCGATCCTGCACATCCCCAATCCTGCACATTCCCAATCCTGCACATCCCCGATCCTGCGCATTCCCAATCCTGCACATCCCCAATCCTGCACATTCCCGATCCTGCACATTCCCAGTCCTGCACATCCCCAATCCTGCACATTCCCGATCCTGCACATTCCCAGTCCTGCACATCCCCAGTCCTGCACATCCCCAATCCTGCACATCCCCGATCCTGCACATCCCCGATCCTGCACATTCCCAGTCCTGCACATTCCCAATCCTGCACATTCCCAGTCCTGCTCCATCCATGTTCTTCTCCCTCCCGTGTCCTGCACCCCCCCCGCAGCCGGCTCATCCCGGGGGTGTCCCGAGAGTTCGTTCTGCCGGGACGGGACGCTGGGGGCCGGAGGGGCCGGGGGATGCCGGCTGCTGCTCCCGCACGGATCCGGGGGATCCTGGCCCCACTGTTCCCCCACGGATCCCGGCCCATCCCCGCTGCTGCTCCCGCCCGGCTCCGGGGGATCCCCGCTCCTGTTCCCGCATGGATCCGGGCCCGTCCCCGCTCCTGTTCCCGCACGGATCCGGGGGATCCCCGCTCCTGTTCCCGCACGGATCCGGTCCTGTCCCCGCTGCTGTTCCCGCACGGATCCGGGCCCGTCCCGGCTGCTGTTCCCACACGGATCCGGTCCTGTCCCCACTGCTGCTCCCGCACGGATCCCGGCCGTGCTGGAGGCTGAGCGCCGGGAGCCTCTGGAGCGCCGGGAGCCGCCGCTGCCTCCTGCCAGGGAGCAAATGAGATGTGACCGCAGCTCCCGCGGCCGCCGCGGCTCGCAGGGAAGCATGTGCTGGATGTGTAATGGAGCGCGGGATCTGCCCCCGGAGCTGACCCGCAGCGGCCCTGGCTGCCGCGGCTCCGCTTCGCATCCCGCTTTTCCCAAGTCCTGGGCGGGAGGAAGGAGAGGGGCCGCTCCCTCCTCGCCCCTGGATGCCCTGGAGCGTGAGATTGGATTACTCCACTTGGCAGGCGCGAGGCTTTGGGCTGCTCCTGCCGGGGAAAAATCCAGGAGCCGGGAGAGGCCGGGGCCGTGCGTTGGGGCGATGCTCGGCGTCTGCTCGGATCCGAATTCCTTAAATCCTGCGAGGGTGTGACTGCCGGGCAGAGGGGGCTGGAGTGGGGTCAGCTCCTGCCTCCCTCTGCTGATGTGTGGGATCGGGATCGTCGAGGATAGGCAGCACTGGAGCCCTTTGCACTGGGGGGACTGGGATGTGCTGGGAGCAGGCAGCGGAGTATCCCCGTCCTGCCAGTGCGAGAAGTGGGAGCGTTAAACCCGTGTGTCCTGAGCCCCGCTGGGATCCTCCTGCTCCTCTGCCTGGAGCCGGGCTGGGAGAGCTGGGAATGTTCCCCTGGAGAAGGGAACGCTCCAGGGAGAGCTTCCAGAACATTCCAGGGCCCAAAGGGGCTCCAGGAGAGCTGCAGAGGGGCTGGGGACAGGGAATGGAGGGACAGGACACAGGGAATGGCTCCCAGTGCCAGAGGGCAGCGCTGGATGGGAGCTTGGGAATCAGGAATTGCTGCCTGGGCTGGGATTGCCAGAGCAGCTGTGGATCATCCCCTGGATCCCTGGCAGTGCCCCAGGCCAGGCTGGACACTGGGGCTGGGGTGGGGACAGTGGGAGGTGTCCCTGCCATGGCACGGGTGGCACTGGGGGGCTCTGGGGTCCCTTTAACCCAAACCATTCCAGGATTCCCTGAGTTTATGATCCTGATTAGTTTACTCCCTCCTCCCCCAGCCTCATCCCTTGTCCCATGTCCAGCTGGTGCTCCTGTCCCTCTGGAATTGCCTCTGGAATGACGCCCAGGGCGCTGAGTCCTGGCACAGGGCGCACACGGCTGGCAGTGCCCTGGTGTGCCACGTGTCACCATCCCGGGAGCCACATTCCCCTGGAGACCCCCGGGACACTCGTCAGGGTGGCAGAGCCGGTGTCAGGTGGCACCTGGCCCTTGGTGTGCCCGGGTGTGCCCAGCTGTCCTCGCTGTCCCCGCGCTCAGCGCCGTCTCTGTCCCTGTCCCCAGGTGATGCAGGTGCTCAACGCCGACGCCATCGTGGTGAAGCTCAACTCCGGGGACCACAAAACCATTCACCTGTCCAGCATCCGGCCACCGCGGCTCGAGGGGGACAGCGCCCAGGTGACACTGCGGGGACGGGGACAGGGAGGGGACAGCGCCCAGGTGACACTGCGGGCACGGGGACAGGGAGGGGACAGCGCCTGGGGACACTGTGGGGACAGGGACAGGGAGGGGACAGCGTCTGGGGACGCTGCGGGGATGGGGACAGGGAGGGGACAGTGCCTGGGGATGGGACAGCACCTGGGGACAGCGCCTGGGGACAGGGGACAGCACCCGGTGACAGTGTGGGGACAGGGAGGGGCCGGGCAGGGGGCCAGGATTGGCCCTGTGTGGAGACCCCTCCCCGTGGGGCTCCTGCCCTCTCGGGGATGACCCAGCCTCCCTTTCCCTTCCGTGGGAGCCTCATCCCACGGGATGCAGGAGCCTGGGCAGGGCTGGAACGGGCCCCGGTGGCTGCAGGGAGACGGACCCGTCCCTCTTTCCCTGCCTCAGTTCCCCTCTCCGTTCCCTGGGTGCTCCCGGCCGCTGGGTGTGGGTGTTCCCTCGGGATGTCCCCGTGTCCTCGTGTCCCCACCCGTGGGACAGGCCCCGGGCGCTGCAGAGCTGCTGGAGACGATTCCCAGGGGTGAATCCTTGGGTTTTCCTCTCCCCGGCCGTGGGGCTGGCTGGGGTCTGGGAGCGCTGCCCACGTCCCAGAGGAGCAGCCGCTGGGCCCTCGGGCCCGGGGACGCCGGTGTCAGGCTCCGATGGGCTCTTGGCGGGATGTTGGGAGGGGCTGGAACCTTTGGAAGCGTTGCGTTGTTCCCGCACGGTTTGCTCCCTGCTCCGTGTGTTGGAGGCTGTGCCAGGCCGGCGCCGCTGGAGCCGGATCCGAGCGCGCGGCACGGACGTGAAAGAGCCGGGATGGGCTGGGGTCGGGCACGGGGAGCGCCCTCGGGACCGCTCGGAGCTGTGCCGGAGAACGGGGTGGGGCTGTGATCCCTGGGGCTGTGATCCCTGGGAATGTGGTCCCTAATGGCTGTGATCCCTGGGACTGTGATCCGTGGGAATGTGATCCCTAATGGCTGTGATCCGTGGGAATGTGATCCCTGGGGCTGTGATCCCTGGGAATGTGATCCCTGGGACTGTGATCCCTAATGGCTGTGATCCTTGGGACTGTGATCCCTAATGGCTGTGATCCCTGGGAATGTGATCCCTAATGGCTGTGATCCCTGGGACTGTGATCCCTAATGGCTGTGATCCCTGGGAATGTGATCCCTAATGGCTGTGATCCCTGGGACTGTGATCCGTAATGGCTGTGATCCCTGGGAATGTGATCCCTGGGAATGTGATCCTTGGGACTGTGATCCTTGGGACTGTGATCCCTGGGGCTGTGATCCCTGGGAATGTGATCCTTGGGACACACTGAGTGCCCTTGGCCCTGCTCACAGCTCCGGGGCTGCTCCAGGAGCCGGGATGTGGGAGGATGAGGGATTGATCCCTGTGTCACAGTGTGTCCCTCATCCCTCACAGCTCCGGGGCTGCTCCAGGAGCCGGGATGTGGCTCCGGTCCCAGTGTCCCTTTGTGGGACAGCGCTGTGGGTGCAGGAGCCGGGCACTTCCCGCTGTGTGCCGTGATCCCGCTCCAGCAGAGGCTCCTCAGGGCTGGGATTTATCCCCGAGCTGCTGCTGTTCCCTCTGTCACTCCATTCCCTCCGTGGCTGATGTACTCGGAGCTGTGGGATCACGGAGCTCCCGAGACCCTCGGAGCGCCTGCCTGGCACATCCCTCCTCCTCCTCCTCCAGCACCGCTGGAGATGCTGGGAGGGCTCCGGGAAGGCTCTGGGAAGGCTCTGGGAATGCTCTGGGAACACTCCTGGGAAGGCTCTGGGAATGCTCTGGGAACACTCCTGGGAAGGCTCTGGAAAGGCTCTGGGAACACTCCTGGAAAGGCTCTGGAAAGGCTCTGGGAACACTCCTGGGAAGGCTCTGGGAACACTCCTGGAAAGGCTCTGGAAAGGCTCTGGGAACACTCCTGGGAAGGCTCTGGAAAGGCTCTGGGAAGGCTCTGGGAACACTCCTGGGAAGGCTCTGGAAAGGCTCTGGGAAGGCTCTGGGAACACTCCTGGGAAGGCTCTGGAAAGGCTCTGGGAAGGCTCTGGGAACACTCCTGGGAAGGCTCTGGGAAGGCTCTGGGAACACTCCTGGAAAGGCTCTGGAATGGCTCTGGGAAGGCTCTGGGAACACTCCTGGGAAAGCTCTGGGAAGGCTCTGGAAAGGCTCTGGAATGGCTCTGGGAGCACTCCTGGAAAGGCTCTGGAAAGGCTCTGGGAACACTCCTGGGAAGGCTCTGGGAAGGCTCTGGAAAGGCTCTGGGAACACTCCTGGGAAGGCTCTGGAAAGGCGCTGGGAAGGCTCTGGGAACACTCCTGGGAAGGCTCTAGAAAGGCTCTGGAAAGGCTCTGGGAACACTCCTGGAAAGGCTCTGGAAAGGCTCCGGGCACGCTCCTGCCCGTGCACACGGTGGGGCCCAGCCCAGGATCGCTCCCAATCCACCTTTTCCAGGCTCTTCTCCGTCCTGGAGCACCACGGGCCGGCTCCCGAGGTGACCCCGCGTTGCTGCGGGAGCTGGAATTTGGCAGTTCCTGCCTCCCTGGACGCCGCCTTGTTGCAGCCACGGGGAATTATGGAAAACTTCCCGGATCTGCCTTTTCCTGCCGCTGCTCTGGCACGGGCTGAGCGGAGCCGGAGCCGCCACGGGCCGGGGGAGCAGCGGGAGCAGCGGGAGCAGCGGGAACTCCTCCGGAGCGGCCGCAGTCTCCAAGGAGACTGCAGAAAGGCAGCGGCTCCCCCGCCGCGCCGCCGGATGGATCCGCTGGAAAACCTCGGCGCCGCTGGCTCCTTCCCAGCTCCCGGGCTCCGGGGATCCTGGAATGTGAGCTCTCTGCCCCCAGAATGTGAGCTCTGTGCCCCCGGAATGTGAGCTCTGTCCCTCAGGAATGTGAGCTCTGTCCCCCTGGAATGTGAGCTCTGTCCCCCCGGAATGTGAGCTCTGTGCCCCCGGAATGTGAGCTCTGTCCCTCAGGAATGTGAGCTCTGTGCCCCGGAATGTGAGCTCTGTCCCTCAGGAATGTGAGCTCTGTGCCCCTGAGGCCGGAGTGTCCCTGTGCTGCCTGGAACCCTGCTGTCACATCCCAGCGCTCCGGTGTCACACCCCAGTGATCCTTTGTCACATCCCAGCACCCCAGTGTCACATCCCAGTATTCCAATGTCACATCCCAGTGCTCCAATGTCACATCCCAGTATTCCAGTGTCACATCCCAGCGCTCCAGTGTCACATCCCAGTATTCCAGTGTCACATCCCAGTATTCCAGTGTCACATCCCAATATTCCAGTGTCACATCCCAATATTCCAGTGTCACATTCCAGTGCTCTGGTGTCATATCCCAGTATTTCTGTGTCACATCCCAGTGCTCCGGTATCACATCTCAGCGCTCCGGTGTCACATCCCAGCGCTCCGGTGTCACATCTCAGTATTCCAGTGTCACATCCCAGCATTCCAATGTCACATCCCAGTATTCCAATGTCACATCCCAGTATTCCAGTGTCACATCCCAGTGCTCCAGTGTCACATCCCAGTGCTCCAGTGTCACATCCCAGTATTCCAGTGTCACATCCCAGTGCTCCAGTGTCACATCCCAGCACCCCAGTGTCACATCCCAGCGCCCCAATGTCACATCCCAGCACCCCAATGTCACATCCCAGTATTCCAGTGTCACATTCCAGTGCTCTGGTGTCATATCCCAGTATTTCTGTGTCACATCCCAGTGCTCCGGTATCACATCCCAGTGCTCCAGTGTCACATCTCAGCATCCCAGTGTCACATCCCAGCGCCCCAATGTCACATCCCAGTATTCCAATGTCACATCCCAGCATTCCAATGTCACATCCCAGTATTCCAGTGTCCCCTCCCATCTCCCTGGTATCCCCGGGTCGGATCCCAGCCTGTGGCTGCTCTCTGTGTGTCCGTGGCCGTTCCCATGGATTGGGATCAGCGTTTGGGATCAGCTGTGCCTTTAGGGCACATCCAGGGTTTGTGGGGGCGGGCTCCTGCTGCCAGAGCCCCTGGAAGGGTGGAATTCCCGATCCTCAGAGGAAGAGCTGCTTCCCTCCTCCTCCAGCTCCCGGTGCCAGCCCTGCCCGGACTGGGAGGTTCTGTGTCCCGTACTGGTCCCAGTTCTGCCCCGAGGTGCCCCTGGCCTGGGATGCTCCCGTTAAATCCCAGTTATTTCCCCCTGGCTTTCATCCTTCCGTAGCTCCGTCACGTTTCCATCCCTGGCGCTGTCAGTAATTACCTGGCAGTGCAATTAGTGACGGGTTTGCTCCTCCCCTTCCACAGCAGCAGTTAAAATTATGGAATAAACATCCAAAAATTCCACAGGGGACCCAACCCGCCCTCTCTGGGGCTCGGGGTGGAGACCCCATCCCGGCTGCCATTCCCGAGGTGGATCCGGAGCTCAGGGAGCGTGCACGCAGCTGCTTATGGATCAAATCTCAGCATGGACACGTCCCTGGAATGTGTCAGGATTTACAGAATGTTCCTGGGAATATTTATAACAGCTGAGCGTTTATTGGAAATCCTCCAGTGGAGGGGTCGGGCTGTGCCCCCAGGGAACAGGGACAGGAGCAGAGGGAACGGCCTCAGCCTGGCCCAGGGGAGCTCAGGGGGGACAGCAGCAGGAATTTCCCCATGGAAAGGGAGCTCAGGCACTGGAACTGCCCAGGGAGGTTTGGATCCCCATCCCTGGAGGTGCCCAGGGAATTCTGGAGGTGGCACTCAGGGCTGGGGCCAGGGTGAGGATCAGGCACAGCTCACACTCGGTGACCTCGCAGGGCTTCCGCAGCCTCAGCCATCCCGGGATTCTGTGATCCGTGTAAATTCTAGGAGCATCCACGCCTTTATTTAACATAAAATGTATAAAATGCAGTGTAGGGCTGATTTCCAGGCTCCCCTGGAAGGTTTTTCCCCCCAGTGCCCCTCGGTGGGCTCTTCCCACCCTGCCGGAGCGGGAGCGCCGGGACATCGCAGCTCCGTCGGGAATCCCATCCCAACCTGCCGGGCGCTAATTGCTCCCACGGCTCGGCGTGGAGGAGATGGGAAGTGACAGACGGAGAAGGGAGTGCGATGGAATCCTGCAGCCTTTCATCTCCAGCCTTTCATCTCCCGGAGCCGGATGAATCCCGGGAGCGGCGGCCGGGAACGTTCCCAGCGCTCGGCTCTGTCCGGGAGCATCCCGGATCCGCTTGGAGATGGATTTACTGCTGCTCCAGTGCTGCACCGGCACCGTGGGGCACGGGAACAGCTGGAAAACATCACCTGGATGGCTGGAAACTCACTGGGATGGCTGGAAAACATCACCTGGATGGCTGGAATCTTTGTCAGGAGAGCTGGAAAATCACTGGAATGGCTGGAAAACCTCACTGGACAGGCTGGGGACGTCCACTGCAATGGCTGGAAACTCACTGGGATGGCTGGAATCTCTCCCTGAAAGGCGGGAATCTCTCCCTGGGATAGCGGGAATCTCTCCCTGAAAGGCTGGAATCTCTCCCTGGGATAGCGGGAATCTCTCCCTGAAAGCCTGGAATCTCTCCCTGAAAGCCTGGAATCTCTCCCTGAAAGCCTGGAATCTCCCTGGGATAGCGGGAATCTCTCACTCAAAGGCTGGAATCTCTCCCTGAAAGCCTGGAATCTCTCCCTGGGATAGCGGGAATCTCTCACTGAAAGGCTGGAATCTCTCCCTGGGATAGCGGGAATCTCTCACTGAAAGGCTGGAATCTCTCCCTGGGATAGCAGGAATCTCTCACTCAAAGGCTGGAATCTCTCCCTGGGATAGCAGGAATCTCTCACTCAAAGGCTGGAATCTCTCACTGGGATGTGACCTCCATCTGGGGCTGCGAACTGGGATGCTCCAGTCCTTGGGATGCTCCAATCTCTGGGATGCTCCAATCTTTGGGATGCTCCAGTCTCTGGGATGCTCCAATCTCTGGGATGCTCCAATCTTTGGGATGCTCCAGTCCTTGGGATGCTCCAATGTCTGGGATGCTGCAGTCCTTGGGATGCTGCAGTCCTTGGGATGCTCCAGTCCTTGGGATGCTCCAGTCTCTGGGATGCTCCAATCTCTGGGATGCTCCAATCTTTGGGATGCTCCAGTCCTTGGGATGCTCCAGTCCTTGGGATGCTCCAGTCTCTGGGATGCTGCAGTCCTTGGGATGTTCCCGGTGCCTGTGGATGCAGGGAAGCCGTTCCCAGCCGGTGCTCAGCTCCCGAGCCCTGTGCTGGGTTTTGGGATCCATCCATTCTGGGGATGGATCCATCCTCCCATCCCGGGGCGGAGCTGAGCCGTGTCTGGCAGTTCCGTGGGATGGAAGGAAGAGCCAATCCCGGGAAGAGCGAGAGGGGCTCGGACCCGCTGGATCCACCTGCTGGATTCTGCCTGGGAGCTTCCCTGGGTGTCGGTGCCGCCGCCGCTCCCAGCCTTTGGGATGTTTCCATTCCCTTTTCCAGCCACCGGCTGTTCCAGCCCCGTCAGCCTCAGCTCCGCTCCGGCGGAATTTTCCGGATTGCGGCGGTCGCAGCACGGATCTGCTCCAATCCCCAGTTTATCTAAATTGATCTCTTAATTGGGAATTCTCTGGAGGAGGGGGAGCCGAACACACGGATGCCGATGGAGCGGGAGGAGCGGGGAGCACGCAGGGAGCTGGGAGCAGGGAGCTTGGAACCGGAGCTGGGAGCTGGGAGCTGGGAGCAGGGAGCTGGGAGCAGGGAGCTGGGAGCTGGGAGCTGGGAGCTGGGAGCTGGGAGCTGGGAGCAGGGAGCTGGGAGCTGGGAGCTGGGAGCCGGAGCAGGGAGCAGGGAGCTGGGATCAGGGAGCTGGGAGCTGGAGCAGGGAGCTGGAGCAGGGAGCTGGGAGCCGGGAGCAGGGAGCTGGGAGCTGGGAACCGGAGCAGGGAGCTGGGAGCTGGGAGCTGGGAGCTGGGAGCCGGAGCTGGGAGCTGGGAGCTGGATCTGGGAGCTGGGAGCTGGAGCAGGGAGCTGGGAGCTGGGAGCTGGATCAGGGAGCAGGGAGCCGGAGCAGGGAGCCGGAGCTGGGAGCTGGGAGCCGGAGCAGGGAGCTGGGAGCTGGGAGCTGGGAGCTGGGAGCTGGGAGCTGGGAGCTGGGAGCCGGAGCAGGGAGCCGGAGCAGGGAGCTGGGAGCTGGAGCAGGGAGCTGGAGCAGGGAGCTGGGAGCAGAGAGCAGGGAGCTGGGAGCCAGGAGCTGGGAGCTGGAGCAGGGAGCTGGGAGCCGGAGCTGGGAGCTGCGGGCTGCCGGGGCTCCGGGAGCTTTTGGGAGCACTGGAAATGGGATGGGGAGCGGGGATATCCCGGCCGCTCTCCCAGCTGCACACCCGAGGTCAGGCTGGATCGCTCTGGAGGCGTGGGATTTCTCCAGGGATTGCTGGGACGGCCCCGGGACGCTTCCAGACGCCTTTTCCAAAGCTGAGGCTCTCTGGTTTTCCACGTTTCCCTTGGATGGTGCCTCATTCCTGTGCCTCTGCCCCACACCAGTGCCGGGCAGGGATCCCAGGCCCTTCCAGCTGGGATTTGGGGTGCGGGATCCTGGTGCTCCACCTGCTCTGGCCTCTGGAGCGACGGGAGCCTCCCAGGGTCTCCTCCTCCTCCAGGGAAAAGCTGGAAATGCCTTCAGGAAGAGGGAGGACAGATGGATTTGGGCCCGGGTGTTTTTTTCCCGGCTCTCAGAGGAGCTGCATGTGGGTTCCTCAGTTTGCTGCTGTGATTCCAAAGGCAGGGAGCTGCTGGATCGTCCAGGGATCAGGATCCCGGCTGGAATGTGGGACATCCCAGGGGGCTCCCGGGATTCCCGGGGCTGTGTCCGGCTCTCCGGGCACTCCGTGTCCTGCAGATCCCAGTGGCTCCAGGCCTCCGGGTTCCGGCTGCTCCCAGAGGTGCCAGGGTCTGACTCTGACTCCAAATATCAAATTCCTGAAATCTGAATTCACATTCAGGGTCTGAATCCTCCTGGATTCGGGATTTTTGTGTCCCTCGTTCCCCTGGGAGCCGTGGGGGCTGTGGCCGCTCCCGCTGCCGCACTCCAGCAGATCTCAGGGAGAGTTTTACCCAAACCCCCCAAACCTGGCGCTCCCTCTGCTCCTCTCCCTGCCCCTCGCTGGTTCCCGGGATATTTCTGTGCGATTGGAAGAGCTCAGCGACCTGCCTGGAGCTCTGCCAGCCCCCGGGAGGCAGGAAGGGCCGGGAATGACCTTGGGGCCAAGGGCAGCCCGGCCCTGGAGCTCCGCTTTTGAGGCTGTTCCAGTTGGATTTATAACCCTGCGGGAGAGCTGGGAAAGGAGCTGGGAAAGGAGCTGGGAAAGGAAAGATCCCATCCCCCCCATTTTTAGCAATCCCAGCTGCTCCATCCCTGGAAAAGAGCCGCTGCTGCCGGCTCTGAGCCACCCTGGGTACCCATGGGGTGCCGTGGGTGCCCGGCGCCGCTCGGCAGATGGTGTGCAGGTGTCCGCCGGGAGCTTTTCCAGGGAGCAGCCAGCTGGGTTTTGGGAAGAGGGCGGCTGCACGGCTTGGCAGCGCCTCGCCGGGAGCTGGGAACGTTCCTGGGGCCCTGCAGGAGCCGCGCTGGCACCCTGGGGAGCGCGGGCGGTGCCACAGCGCTGCCGGGCGAGGGCCGGGAGGAGCGGCTGGCACGGGGAGCGTTTTCCAGGCGGGAACGGCTCTGCCGAGCCCTCTGCAGGGATGGAGGCACAAATCCGGGGCTGCGGCTGCCCCTGGATCCCTGGCAGTGCCCCAGGCCAGGCTGGACACTGGGGCTGGCTTGGGGACAGCGGGAGGTGTCCCTGCCATGGCACGGGTGGCACCGGGGGGCTCTGGGGTCCCTTTAACCCACGGCATTCCACGATCCTGGAGGAACCGGGGGATCCCCAGCTCGGCCGGGCCCCCTCGTGTCCCCTTTTGTTGTCCTTGTCCCTGTGGGTGCCACGAGGAGCGGCTCCGGGGTTGAATCCGAGGCCGTGCCCGCCGGGAACGCCGGCCGGGATGCGCTCGGGGCGGGTTGAGGCCGCGACTCGTGGCGCAGGGTTTGTACTACACAAATTGCTCCGCACTCAACGAGCATGAAAGATTAACGAGGAACAAAGCCATGAACTCATCCCGGCCCGCTCCCGCTCAATTACAGCGACAGGGATCGTGGCAGCTCATCCATGGATTGTGTAACCGAACTGATTTTGCCGGCGTGGCCGGCGCGGGGCCGCCGCGGCTCCCAGAGCTCCGCACGCCACTTTAATGGATTCTAAATATTGGCAGAGCCGAGGAGAGGAGGCGCGGGGGCACCGGAGTTCCCGGATCAATATTTAATGGGAGAAGACGAGCGCAGTCAGCGCGGTCTGGGAACATGGAATGTGCCCTCCGGGCAGCGAGCGCCGCGCCGGGAACAGCGATTCGGGAAAAGCGATTCGCGTGTATCCGCGGCTGCCGAGCCTCCTGCCGCTCCCAGAGTCGTTCCTGCCGGGAAGAAGAGCGGCCCTGCGGGGTTTAATCCGCGCCTCTGCCGGCGGCGCAGGGTGTTAAATTGCGGCCGGGGGGATCCAGGGATCCTCTTTGTCTCCGGAGCCGGAGCAAATGTCCGAACGCTCCCTGTGGAGCCGCCAGCGCCGGCTCCAAGGCCGGCTCCGGGTGGGATCCCTCTGCGAGCCGGCGCGGTTGGGATCCCACCCGGCTTCCGGCTGCTGGCATCCCGGGAAATTGCTGGTGGCTCGGGGAGCAGCAGCTCGGCAGCGCGACGGGAGCAGATTCCAGCCCGGGAGCCGGGCTGGTGCCGCGGCAGCCGGCCGGGAGCGTGCCAGCAGCTCGGGAACAGCTTTTCCAGGAGGCAGCGGCTCCCATCTGCCGGAGCGCGGATCTGCGATCCCCGGGGATGGGGCTGTGCCAGATCCTTCCCCAGCGCTGGAACTCCTCCGCTGGAATTCCTGCCCGGTGTTGTGACACCGACGCCCGCGGGGAGATGCGGGCCCCTGCCAGCTCGCATTTCCCGGGATGCTGCTCCGGCCTGGCGCGCTCCGGGAGCCGCTCCAGAGGCTCGGTCCGTGCCCGGCCCCGGCCGTTTGTCGCTCGGCTGGGTGAGCGCGAAAACGCTGCCGGGAGAGCGCGGCTCTGACCTTCTGAGCTCCTCGGGAGCTGCTGGAATTCCTCAGCGCGTGCAGAACTGCGGCGAATTGGAGCAGAGCCTCGGTCCTGGCACGGAGCCGAGCTCCGCAATTAACTCTCCGGCCCCGGCGCCTTGGGAATCGATCCCGGGTTTTAGCGTGGGATGAGCCTCTGCCCTGGCTCCCTTCCCACCTCCCTGCCCCGTGCGGGAGCAGGCGCGGCTCCGGATCGTGCCCGCTGGCCCGGGGGGACACCGGGAGGGGACAGCAGCGGCTCCATCCGCGCGGGGACGGGACAGGGAAGCTCCGGCCCCGAGGCCTGGCCCGCGCTCACGTCCCACCCGCCAGTTCCGCCCTGCTCCCGGCTCGGAGGGGTCCCAGCAGGGCCGGGGCTCCGTGGTTATCCCGGGGCGGCAATTCCCGCTCTGCTCGGGAGCTCGGAGCCTCGCCAGCCCCGGCGCTCGGGGGTTTGAGCCGTGGGAGCTCCCCCGTCCCTGCTCCTCTGCCGGCGCCGCTCCCGGAGTGGGGAATCATGAATATTCCCCCTCCTTAGCACCGCCTGGGTTTAGTGCCAGACGTTTGGAGACGAGAGGGATGGATGGGATGGAGGGGGGATGGATTGGGAACGTCCCTCGCAGCCCCCCCAGCCCCTTCCAACACAGCTCCAGCTCCCGGACTCCGGTGGCACCGGCCATCCTTGGGGACACCGGGAGCACCTCCCCAAACTCCCAGGGCAGGTGGCAAAGCCGCGGGGACCCTTGGAAAGGACATTCCACGGAGGAGCCGCCCTGGATCTGCAGCGCTCGGTGCTGAGGAGGGGCCGGGCCCTGCTGGCGCTGGGGTGGCCTGGCCTGGCCTGGCCTGGCACGGCCCCGGTGTCACCGCGGGAGTGCTGGAGGTGACCCGGGCTGGGCCCGGGGCTGGGGCTGGGCCGGGAATAACGGATCCATGCTGCCTGTGCCCGGATAACGGACTGATCCTGTCTGTGCCAGGGATAATGGATCCATGCTGCCTGTGCCAGGATATTGGATCCATCCTGTCTGTGCCAGGATAACGGATCCATGCTGCCTGTGCCAGGATAACAGACTGATCCTGTCTGTGCCAGGGTTAATGGATCCATGCTGCCTGTGCCAGGATATTGGATCCATCCTGTCTGTGCCAGGATAACGGATCCGTGCTGCCTGTGCCAGGATAACGGACTGATCCTGTCTGTGCCAGGATAACGGATCCATCCTGTCTGTGCCAGGATAACGGATCCATCCTGCCTGTGCCAGGATAACGGATCCATCCTGCCTGTGCCATGGATCCATCCTGCCTGTGCCATGGATCCATCCTGTCTGTGCCAGGATAACGGATCCATCCTGTCTATGCCAGGGATAATGGATCCCTCCTGCCTTTTCCCGGACCCTCTGGCACAGCGCAGCCCCCTGGGGTATTCCAGGGGGTCTCGGTGTGCCGTGAGCAGGGCAGGGGGGACAGTGACAGTGACGGTGACGGTGACAGTGATGGTGACAGTGACAGTGACGGTGACAGTGACGGTGACAGTGACGGTGACAGTGATGGTGACAGTGACAGTGACAGTGATGGTGACAGTGAGAGTGACAGTGACAATGACAATGACAATGACAGTGACAGTGACAATGACAGTGACAGTGACAGTGACAATGACAATGACAATGACAGTGACAGTGACAGTGACAGTGACGGTGACGGTGACAGTGATGGTGATGGTGATGGTGACAGTGACAATGACAGTGACAGTGACGGTGACAGTGACAGTGACAGTGACAGTGACGGTGACAGTGACAGTGATGGTGATGGTGACAGTGACAATGACAGTGACAGTGACGGTGACAGTGACAGTGATGGTGACAGTGTCAGTGACGGTGCGGAATCACAGCCGGGTGTGGAACCCCGGCCGGGAATGGAGCTGGGAGCTCCGGGGGCTCGGGGACATCCAGGGGCTCCGGGATGTCCTGGGGGCTGCACGGGGACAGCCCGGAACCGGCACCTCCCAACGTGACAGGGAGGGAGGGAATTCCATGTGCCGGGGGTGGGGTGTCCAGGATGCACCCTGCAATTCCAGGTGCTCAGTTTGGGGTGTCCAGGATGCATCCTGCAATTCCAGGTGCTCAGTTTGGGGTGTCCAGGATGCACCCTGCAATTCCTGGTGCCCAGTTTGGGGTGTCCAGGATGCACCCCGCAATTCCAAGGGCCCAGTTTGGGGTGTCCAGGATGCACCCTGCAATTCCAGGTGCCCAGTTTGGGACGCCTGGAATGCTGTTCCCCAATTCCAGGTGCTCAGTTTGGGGTGTCCAGGATGCACCCCGCAATTCCAAGGGCCCGGTTTGGGACGCCTGGAATGCTGTTCCCCAGTTCCAGGTGCCCAGTTTGGGGTGCTCAGGATGCATCCCTCAATTCCTGGTGCCCAGTTTGGGGTGCCTGGAATGCCGTGCCCCAATTCCAGGTGCCTGCTGCTGAGGATCCGCGTTCCAGCAGCCAAGGGACAATGAGCACAAATCCAGCTTCCCGCTGCTGTTCCCACCTTTTTCTGGGCAGTTCATTCCTGAGGGTGGATGAATTCCAGGGCCGGGACAAGAAGCCAGCGGAGGCAGAGCCGTGCCTCCCGTTTCTCCGGGAAAAGCCTGGAGCAGGGATTGTGCCGGGGCCGCTTTTCCAGGGGTCTCGGCGTCGCTGGGAGCAGCTCGCTGGACGCCGAATTCCAGCGCTGCAGTGGGGAAATGACGAAGGGAGAAGCAGGAGAGGCCTGTGGAAGGAGCGGATATTTTGGGACGTCTCAATTTCCTCAGCCCCGGAGAGGGGGCACCGAGCCGGGCGATGGATCCCTCGGGAAGGGGCGGCACCGTGCCGGGCTGAGCCCAGAGGGGTTTGGGGCTGGCACGGAGCTGCCAGCGGGGTTAAAGCCCCTTGGGAAGCTCCCACTGCCACCCCTGCCCCAAGGAAGGGATTCTCCCCCAGCCCTTCCTCAGCCAGGAGTGTTGGAATCCTAAAATCCTGGAATGGTTTGGGTTAAAGGGAGCCCAGAGCCCCCCAGTGCCACCCGTGCCATGGCAGGGACACCTCCCACTGTCCCCACCCCAGCCCCAGTGTCCAGCCTGGCCTGGGGCACTGCCAGGGATCCAGGGGATGAGCCACAGCTGCTCTGGCAATCCCAGCCAAGGCAGCAATTCCTGATTCCCAAGCTCCCATCCAGCGCTGCCCTCTGGCACTGGGAGCCATTCCCTGTGTCCTGTCCCTCCATTCCCTGTCCCCAGCCCCTCTGCAGCTCTCCTGGAGCCCCTTTGTGCCCTGGAATGTTCTGGAAGCTCTCCCTGGAGCGTTCCCCTCTCCACCCTGGGGCAGTGGGAGATGTCCCTGCCACGGCTCCCAAGGGGCTCTGAGCTCCCTCCCCACCCAACCCATTCCCTGATTCCCGGACTCTATAATTTATAACTTCATTATTTATAGTTCTCCGTTGTGCTGAAGCAGCTCGGGTTATTTCCGTGCCGTCGCTTCCATCGCTCCCCGCCGTTCCCATTTGTCCCGCGGCGTTCCTGCCGCAGCTCCCCGGGAGGATGGGGATGGTCACGCAGAGCTGTCCTGGAGCGAGCAGGGAGCAGAGCCCGCCACCGGAGCCCCAATCCCGCCGGGACTGCCGCCGCCCCGCTCCGGGCTCTCGGCGTCGCGGCTCCCACCCCAGCTCGGACCTGGTTGTGGGGTCCCGTACCCCACTTTGGGGTCCTGTACCCCCCTTTGGGGTCCTGTACCCCACTTTGGGATCCTGCATCCCACTTTGGGGTCCTGTACCCCACTTTGGGGTCCTGTATCCCCCTTTAGGGATCCTGTATCCCACTTTGGGATCCTGTACCCCACTTTGGGGTCCTGTACCCTCCTTTAGGGATCCTGTACCCCACTTAGGGATCCTGTACCCCACTTTGGGATCCTGTACCCCACTTTGGGATCCTGTACCCTCCTTTAGGGATCCTGTATCCCACTTTGGGGTCCTGTACCCCACTTTGGGGTCCTGTATCCCCCTTTAGGGATCCTGTATCCCACTTTGGGATCCTGTACCCCACTTTGGGGTCCTGTACCCTCCTTTAGGGATCCTGTATCCCACTTTGGGATCCTGTACCCCCCTTTGGGGTCCTGTATCCCACTTTGGGGTCCTGTACCCCACTTTGGGGTCCTGTACCCTCCTTTAGGGATCCTGTATCCCACTTTGGGATCCTGTACCCCCCTTTGGGGTCCTGTATCCCACTTTGGGGTCCTGTACCCCCCTTTGGGATCCTGTATCCCACTTTGGGGTCCTGTACCCCCCTTTGGGGTCCTGTATCCCACTTTGGGGTCCTGTATCCCACTTTGGGGTCCTGTACCCCACTTTGGGGTCCTGTACCCTCCTTTAGGTGGGTGCCCCTCTCCCAGCAGCCCTGGGCGTGCCCCTGTCCCTCAGTGCCACCAGAGCCACCAGCTCCTGCCACTCGAGGGGCTCCCGGGGGCTGCGGGGGCGAGGAGAGAGGGGGAGAGGGGGAGAGCAGGAAGGGCTGGAAAAGTTGGAGAGGCTGGAGAGGCTGGAGAGGTTGGAGAGGTTGGAGAGGCCGAGTGCCCGCTTGAGGCGTCGCTCCTTGAAGGAGCACCTGCTCGGGGCTGCCTGCGAGTGTCACCGGCATGTCACCGGGATGTCACCGGGATGTCACCGTAGCTGCTCGTCCCCGCGATCCTCGGCACTGTCACTTCCCTGGTGCTGTCGCTGCTCCCGGTGTCATTCCCAGCCCTGCCGGGATCCCGGGATGCCGGGAAGGGGCAGCCGGGGCGGCACCAGGCCGGGGAGAGCGGAGCTTCGCTGGGCTGGGGTGTGGAACAGCCACTCCCTGTCACTGTCCTGCCGCTCCCTGTCACTGTCCTGCCAGTCCCTGTCACCTCCCTGTCACCTCCCTGCCGCTCCCTGTCACTGTCCTGCCACTCCCTGTCACCTCCCTGCCGCTCCCTGTCACTGTCCTGCCGGATCTCCGGGATGGATCTCTGGGATGGATCTCTGGGATGGATCTCTGGGATGGATCTCTGGGATGGATCTCCGGGATGGATCTCTGGGATGGATCTCTGGGATGTATCGATGGATCTCTGGGATGGATCTCCGGGATGGATTCCCCACCCGGCACATCCCTGGCGGGTTCAGCTGAGGGTGACCCGTGGTGTGACACCGCTGATGAGCCATCGCCCCTTCCCTGGATCCCAGGACTCTCCCTGCTCCAGCTGGGATCCCTGGACTCTCCCTGCTCCCAGTGGGATCCCAGGACTCTCCCTGCTCCGGGTGGGATCCCTGGACTCTCCCTGCTCCCGGTGGGATCCCAGGACTCTCCCTGCTCCCGGTGGGATCCCTGGACTCTCCCTGCTCCTGGTGGGATCCCAGGACTCTCCCTGCTCCCGGTGGGATCCCAGGACTCTCCCTGCTCCTGGTGGGATCCCAGGACTCTCCCTGCTCCGGGTGGGATCCCAGGACTCTCCCTGCTCCCGGTGGGATCCCAGGACTCTCCCTGCTCCCGGTGGGATCCCCGGACTCTCCCTGCTCCTTCCCCAGCGCCGGGCTCTGCCCCAAGGCCCCACCCTGGTGTCCCTGTCCCCGCTCCCAGCACTGGCGTTTCCAGCTGGCAGCTCCCGCTCTCCTTCCGCTCATTCCGCCCTGGCGCTGGCAGTTGATTAGCTCTGCTAATTACTTTTCAAATAATGAGCTTCCCTAATTGCGCTGGCAGGGCCGGGGGGGGGCCTCTCCCCACCCGCCGTCCCACCGCTCCGCCGGGGACCCCCCTCGGCCGTTGGTGCCCGGAATTCTGCGGAAAACCCCGAAATGTTTGCACGGGGAGCTGCGAGCTCCGGCCGGTCCCGGGGGGATCCGGCCGTTCCCCCTGCTCCGGCAGCCCCGGGTGAGCGGGATGCGTGTTCCGGACGCTGCCTCCGGCACGGATCTCCGGGATGGATTTCCCACCCGGCACGTCCCTGGCAGGTTCAGCCGAGGGTGAGCCGTGGCGTGAGGCCGCTGATGAGCCATCGCCCCTTCCTGCGCCGGCTCCCCGGGGCCGGGAGCCTGGCGCTGCGCCGATTCCCAGGAGCCCCCCTGCTCCGGATGGAATCCTTCTCCCGCGGGGGGAATGGAGCAGGTTCCTCCCGCCCCGGGGTCCCCGGGGAGCCCCGGAACGTGAAGCTGGGTTTGCCATCCCGGGTCTCGGAGCGTTTCCAGCCGCTCCAGCGGTGCCTGTGTCCATCCTCACCCCCGGCCTGTGCCCTCGGGAGGGGCTGCGGTGGGAGCGGGAGCCCCGGCAGCCCCGGAATGCCGGCGGCGCCTCCAGGTGTAACGCTGTTAATTGGTGTAAGGCTGTTAATTGGGCAGCGGAGCCGGAATTCTCTCTCCCTGCGGGTGTTCCGGGCCCTGGGGGGCTGTTCTGGGAATTCGGGGGTCTCTGGTCCCCCTCTGGAGCTGCCTCTCCAGCCTGGGATAAGCGGAGCGTTCCCATCCGGTCGGGATTGAGCTCGGGGTGCCCTGGGAGGGGAGGAGCCGGTTCCCCCCTCCTCCGGCGGCTCCCTGGAGACGCAGCTCCGGCTCCGCCGCTAATGGAGCCGCGTCCTCGCCGCTCACCTTTAATTAAGTGAGCCTCGGATCCCGGGGCTTAATTAACTTCTCAGTGGCTGATGACTCTCTCCAGCAGCCGAGGAGAGCCGGGACGGGCGTTTCATGGAGTCGTGGGATCCCAGAGCGGATTGGGATGAGTTGGGCTGGGTTGGGTTGGGTTGGGATGAGTTGGGTTGGGTTGGGTTGGGTTGGAAGGGACGCTCAAGCCCGTCCAGTCCCACCACGGGCAGGGACACTTCTTCCACCGTGTTCCCAGGGTGCTCCAAGCCCTGCCCAGCCTGGATGTGGAAATTCCAGAGCTGGGGCAGCCGCAGCTTCCGAGGCGATTCATTGCTGGGATCCAACCCCTGCCTCGGAAAATGGCTTAAACCCAACGAAACCCTTCTCCGTGCTTCCGGAAATTGCCGCAGCTCAGCGGCTGTGGGATTCCCGCAGCTTCCCGCCGTTCCTTTGATTTTCTCCTGTTTGTTTGCAAAACCTCCGCCGAGCGTCCCGGGGCTGGAGCGTGGCCGGTGCGGGACAGCGCGGGGGTTTCACGGGGCCGTTCCCGCTGTCCCGCTCCTGGCACCGCCGGGCCCTGGGCGCAGGATTCCCAGAGGGAATTGGCGTTTGGCAGCAGCAGGACGTGAGACGTGAGACGAGCGCTCGGTCAGCGCCAGCACAACCGGGGCTGGAGTGGTGCAGCCCCAGCACGGCACCGGGGTGGTGACCCCTTTTGGGGTGATTCCCTATTGGGGTGATCCCTTTTGGGGTGATTCCCTATTGAGGTGATCCCTTTTGGGGTGATTCCCTATTGGAGTGATTCCTTACTGGGATGACTACTTTTTGGGATGATCCCTTCTCAGGTTGATCCCTTTTTGGGGTAATTTCTTTTTGGGGTGACCCCTTTTGGGGTGATTCCTTTTGGGGATGATCCCTTTTTGGGATGATCCCTTTTTGGGATGATCCCTTTTCAGGGTGATCCCTTTTCGGGGCGATCCCTTTTTGGGATGATCCCTTTTCAGGGTGATCCCTTTTCGGGATGGTCCCTTTTCGGGGCGATCCCTTTTTGGGATGATCCCTTCTCAGGTTGATCCCTTCTCAGGTTGATCCCTTTTTGGGATGATCCCTTTTCGGGGTGATCCCAGTGGCTGCAGACCCGCTGGAGCTTTGGGAAGCGCCCAGGTCGCGCTCCCACGGCTCCTTTGGGAATTCTCTGCCGCCCTGACCCCGCGGCGGTGCCGGGACGTGCCGGGGCACCCCAGGCTGTGCCGTGGGCGCTCCGGCGGGAGGGGATTCGGGATTTTAGGGATTTAACAGCCTGCGCCAGACAGACACTTAACTAAGCCATAAATGTGGAGTTCGTTAGTGAGGATTAATTAGTGTTTGCACAGGGCTTCGCCGCGCTCGGTGTCGGAGCTCCGCCGTGACCCTGGCGAGGGCGGCGGCGCCTCAGGGCCCGGATCCTTCGGATCCCGCTGCTGGAAGGGTCGGGGGGGATCGGGAGCCCGGGGGCAGGTTGGAAAGGGGGCTGTGCTCCGGGGATCGGGAGCGGGGGGAGGCCGGCGGGGCCACGGCAGCTCCTCCGCGCCGGTTCCGAGCTCCTGCGGCTCCAGGGGCTGGGGCAGTGCCTGGGATCAGCTCTGGGATCTGCTCTGGGTTCGGCTCAGGATCTGCTGTGGGACCTGTGGGATCTGTTGTGGGATCTGCCCCTGGACTGGCTCTGGTATCTCTGGGATCGGCTCTGGGATCTGCTCAGGATGTGCTCTGGGATCTGTGGGATCTGCTGTGGGATCTGCACAGGATCTGCTCTGCAATCTATGGGATCTGCTCTGGGATCTGCCGTGGGGACAGGAGGTGCCCACGTGTCACCCCCTTGGTGAATCCTCCCTCTCCACACGGTGATTTTCCATGGAGCGATGGTGGCGGTTCCATGGCGCTGGGAAATGAGGGATTCGTGGTCCCAGTATCCCTGGAGCGGGGTTGGATCCGGGTGTGCTCCAGCCCTGGGGGTGCTGGGCCAGCGGGAGGTGCTGCAGCAGGAGCCCCCACGGGATTTATCCCGTTCCCATCCCCAGCTGTGAGGGATCCCCACTCAGGATCCATCCCATTCCCATTCCTGGCTGTGGATTCCTGGGGATCCCCACTCAGGATCCATCCTGTTCCCATCTCCAGCTGTGGGTTCTGAGGGATCCCCACTCAGGATCCATCCTGTTCCCATCACTGGCTGTGGATTCCTGGGGATCCCCACTCAGGATCCATCCCGTTCCCATCCCCGGCTGTGGGTTCCAGGGATCCCACAGATTCCTGGGAGAGGCTGGGGCTCGATGCTGATCCAGGGGCGGTTTGGGACCCCCTGACCTTTGTGTCCCCTCTGCCGGCAGGACAAGAACAGGAAGCTGAGGCCCCTCTACGACATTCCCTACATGTTCGAGGCCCGGGAATTCCTGCGCAAGAAACTCATCGGGAAGAAGGTACGGAGGGAGCGGGAGAGGCTGGGACGAGGGCGAGGGGACAAATCATGGAACAAGTGATGGGACGAGGATGAGGATGGGATGAGGATGAGGATGAGGGGACAAGTGATGGGATGAGGATGAAGGAATGATGGAGGGGATGAGTCCGGTGCTGGCTCCTTGCGGACAGCACGGAGCCTCTCCGTGGGGAATTCCGGGATGCCCCCCAGCCTCGAGGCGTTGCTCTCCCCATTCCCCGGGAATTCCGCCTCGCTTCTCCCTTTGTCTCCCGGCACATTTTCCGGGGCTGGTTGGGAGCAATTCCGGGAATGAGGAATGTGTCAGCCAGCGGAGCGCACGCTCCGGATGCGATTTTCCAGCGCTCACAAAGCGGTCAAATAAAATCAATTCCCTCGGTGGCGCGGCCGTCGCTGCTCCGGTGCCTAATTGGATCTTCCCAGCTCGGAGCCTGCCCGGGTATCCCGGAAAAATGGGGAAGGGGGAAGAGAGCAGCTTGGGAGGGTTTTTTTAATGGGAAATCTGGCGCTTGTCAGAGCCAGGAAAGTCTGGGGGCGTTGGGGTTTGTGTTGGGAGCACCGGGTCTGGAATGGGATTCTGGCACCTCGGCGCATTCCCAGCTGGAGCCGTTCCGGAGTCGCTGGTGCCAGTTTGCTGTTTCTGTGCCCTGTGTTGGATCGGGGACTGGAATTGCCTCTGGCACTGGGTGCCTTTGGAGGGTGTCCCTGGGGATCCCTGGGATTCCAGGATGTTCCGGGATTCGGGGAGCTCAGCCTGGCCTGCCTCGGGAGTTCCATCCATCCCCAGCACCTGGATCCTTCGGGATCCTGTCCCTGCGCCTCGGGAGGCTCCTCAGGGACACATCCCAGCCCAGGCCCTGGTCCCTGGAACGTCCCATCCCAGGGCAGGGACCGTGCCTGGGGCAGATCCCTCAGATCCCCCATCCCGGCACGGCGGGATCCTGGGAGATGCCGGCACCAATCCCGCTCCGGCTGCTCCAGCTCCAGCCGCAGCTCATGGCTGGAGAGCCTGAAACCCCCCCTGGGTTCTTTGCCGGATCCCTCCCCATCCCGTCCTGCTGGAACGCTGGGTCAGCCTTGGCTTGATTCCCAAAATAATTCCCTGTGGAGAAAGCACCGAGGGGGGATGAGGATGAGGAGGGAGCATCCCTCTCCTTCAGAGGGGCTGGGATGTGGGAGTGCAGCTCTGAATTCCCTGCTCCCTGGGGAGAGATGGAATGCCATGCATTTTCCCTCTTGCCCTCTCACTCGTGAGCAGCGGGAATTTTCCAGGCTGGGATTTTCACGGCACGTAAAGGCTGGATTTGGGGTTTGTGGCTTCCGAACCCTTCCCAGGCGCTGGAATTTGCCCGGCGGCGCGGGATGATCCGGGGCCGGCGCCCGGCTGCCCAGGCCGCTATGGATTTGTGGAATAAATCGGCGGAGCGTGTCGGGAAGGGCCGGCTCCTCCGCCCATCGATGGCGCTCCGCCGTGGAGCCGCTCCGGATAATTGCGCCGGGCGCGGGAGATGGATCGCGGCTCTTCCCTAATTAACTCTGGGATTAATCGCTCGGGTGGAGGGAGCCGGCAGGGGAGAGCTCCGGGATGAATATTCCCTGGGCATGGCGGCGCTGCCGGCCTGTCCTTGCGAGCTGCTCCAGGGGAGAGAGGAGGGGATCCCTGGGGTGTCCCAGGACCCCGTCCCTGTGTCCCCGGACCCCATCCCTGTGTCCTGTCCTGTCACATCCCTGTGTCCATCCTGTCACATCCCCGTGTCCCATCCCTGTGTCCCATCCTGTCCCATCCTATCCCATCCTGTGTCCCATCCCATCCCTGTGTCCCATCCCTGTGTCCCATCCTGTCCCATCCCTGTGTCCCAGGACTCCATCCCTGTGTCCTGTCCTGTCCCATCCCCGTGTCCCATCCTATCCCACCCATCCTGTGTCCCATCCTGTCCCATCCCTGTGTCCCATCCCCGTGTCCCATCCCCGTGTCCCATCCCCGTGTCCCATCCTATCCCATCCTCTCCCATCCCATCCCTGTGTCCCATCCCTGTGTCCATCCCATCCCATCCCTGTGTCCCATCCCTGTGTCCATCCTGTCCCATCTCCGTGTCCCATCCCTGTGTCCCATCCTCTCCCATCCCATCCCCTTGTCCCATCCCTGTCCCATCCTATCCCATCCTGTGTCCCATCCTCTCCCATCCTGTGTCCCATCCTCTCCCATCCCTGTGTCCATCCTGTCCCATCCCTGTGTCCCATCCCTGTGTCCCATCCCCGTCCCTCTCGGGCAGGCTGATTCCAGCTGGGAATTCCGCCCCTCTCCAGAGCCCGGAGCGGTTTCCCGGTGGTTTCCAGGCCGTTCACCTCTCTGGTCCCCTCAGAGACACCTGGATGTTTCCAGGAGCTTCCAGGGATTCTCCATTAGGCGTTACCGACAGCGGCGCTCCCAGTGCCAGCGCTGCTGGGGTAAAACATTCCCGGGATGGGTCTGAGCAGGGAAAACCTCCCCGGGAGAGAGGGAAGGCTTTGGCAGACCGGAGGATTTTTGGAATGCCGGGCGATTTTCCCTGCGTGTCGCGGCAGCTCGGAAGTTCAGGGAGAGCTCAGGCACAGCGGCGATGCCCGGGCGGGATTTTGGGAAGATCCCAGGTGCAGCCGGGCTTGGGGACAGGGGGGACTCATTCATCCCTCGGGAAGCTGCGCCACGCCGGGATCGTGCCGGGATCGTGCCGGGATCGTGCCGGGATCGTGCCGGGATCATACCGGGATCATACCGGGATCGTGCCGGGATCGTGCCGGGATCGTGCCGGGATCATACCGGGATCGTGCCGGGATCATGATCCAGCTCGGCCGGGCTGGCTCCGGCACGGGGGAGGGCGCAGAGCCCAGCGGGATTATTCCCGCTGTAACGATCCCAAATCCAGCCATCTTTCCTTCGCCTGCATCCGTCGCCCTTCCCCCGACGCTTCCATGGTTATCCCGCTCCAAGGTCAATCCTGTCCCGGGGGGCTCCGGGCGCCTCCGGCAGCCGCTGGAGCGGGAGGGAGGAGGGGGCTCGGATCCCGCTGGAGCCGCTCCTGGAGCCGCTGGAGGCTCCCGGGGCTGCTGTGGAGCGTCCTCCTTCCACATCCCGGCCTTTTCCAGGCGGGAGGATGGAGAGGGAAACGGAGCCGGCTGGTGCTCGCCATTCCCGGGAAATCACGGAGCCCGCGGCAGGATGCGTGGGGAGCCGGGAGGAGCCGGCCCCGGGAAGGGAGATCCAGAGGGAGAGGGAGACCCAGAGGGGAAAGGAGATCCAGAGGGGGAAGGAGATCCAGAGGGAGAGGGAGATCCAGAGGGGGAAGGGAGATCCAGAGGGAGAAGGAGATCCAGAGGGGAAAAGGGGATCCAGAGGGGAGAAGGGAGATCCAGAGGGGGAAGGGAGATCCAGAGGGGGAAGGAGATCCAGAGGGGGAAGGAGATCCAGAGGGGGAAGGAGATCCAGAGGGGGAGGGAGATCCAGAGGGGGAGGGAGATCCAGAGGGGGAGGGAGATCCAGAGGGAGAAGGGAGATCCAGAGGGAGAAGGGAATCCAGAGGGAGAAGGGAATCCAGAGGGGGAAGGAGTCCCTGGCTCTGCCCCGCGGTGCCTCCCGCACATCGCTGCTCCCGATCCCGGATCCCGCCGCTCTCCGGGAGCCTCCTGCGGCACGGGGGGGCACGGGGGGCACCCGCCCACCCCCCCGAGCCCCCCGGCAGCCCCTTCCCGCCCCCCCCGGCCCTTCCAGCCGGCACGAGCTGCCGGGGAAGTAAAAATATTCCCGGGCGCGGGTGACGCCGGCGGGCCGGGAGCTCCGCGGGCGGGAGGGGTATTTTTATCCCGGCAGGTCTGGGCTGCCGCCCACCCCCCATCTGCGTCCCCCCGCCGTGTCCCCGCGGCCCCGCGGAGCCCCCAGGGGATCAGGGAACCGCGGGGAGCCCATCCCAGCCCTTCCCGGGGGGATGAGCCCCCCAAACCCCTCCGGGCAGCCCCCGGGAGGGGCCCCGGACCCCGCTGCCCCCCCCGGGATGGGGACGTGTCCCCGCTGCCGTGGGGTCCTGAGCCCGGAGCGGGGAACGTGCCTGGAACGTGCCTGGAACGTCCCTTGTGTCCCCCCCAGCCCAGCCCAGGGCTGGAACCAGGACTGGGCCACGGGGTGGGGGCTCCTGTCCCACCTTGGGGACAGCGTGGCAGGGGCCACACCCTGGGAATCCCACCCTGGGGACGAGGAGCTGGGACCCTGACCCTGGGAATCCCATCCTAGGGACAAGGAGCAGGGGACAAGGAGCTGGGACCCTGACCATGGGAATCCCACCCTGAGAATCCTACCCTGAGGACAAGGAGCAGGGGACAAGGAGCCAGGGACAAGGAGCCAGGGACAAGGAGCTGGAATCCTGACCATGGGAATCCCATCCTGGGGACAAGGAGCAGGGGACAAGGAGCTGAGGACAATGCCGGGGTCCCTGCACTGGTCACCCCTGTCCTGTCACCCCGGCCGGGTGTGGCGATTGCAGGCCGTGGGGGCCCGTGGAGGGCCCGTGGGGGGCCCGTGGGTGACACTGGCGGCGGTGGCCGCTCGCAGCCCGTGCGCTGCCGCTGTTCCTGGCTGGATGCGCTCCCGGGAGCTGCCGGAGTGATTTAATCCACCCTGACTGCAGCTGACCTTGGAAAACCGCCCAGGCGCGGCTCCGGCTGCTCCGGGGGGAGCCAGCCCGGGGGTCCCGGGGGTCCCGGGGGTCCCTGCAGCCCCAGCCCTTCCCAGCCCCTCCGTGGGCACGCCGCCCTCGCATCCCGGGAACAGGGCATCGCTCTGCCTTCTGTGCCGGAGCTGTGGGGTGACAGTGCCGCCACAGCCGGTGTCACACGGAGCCGGCCCTGCCCTCAGACTGTCCCGGGCGTTGTCCCTGCAGCTCCGGGGCCTTTCCCAGCCTTCCATGTCCGGAGTGTTCCGTGGCATCGGTGTGATCCAAGGGATCCGTGGGATGGTTCCAGCCCCGCCGTGGCAGCGACACCTTCCCCTGTCCCGGGTGTCTCGGAGCCCCAGCGTCCAGCCCGGCCTTGGGCACTGCCGGGGATGCAGGAGCAGCCACACCCCGTGCCAGGGGTGGAACCTCATCCCATTGTCCCTGTGCACGGATCCGACCTGTCCAGACCCTCTGTGGGGCCTTCCTGCCCCGGGGCACTGGGATACAGCGGGGCACAACACGGGGATTTCCTGCTGGGGGGGTGACCCCACCCCATCCCATTATCCCATCATCCCATCGTCCCGTCCCATCATCCCATCCCATCATCCCATCCCATCCCATCCCATCATCCCACCCCATTATCCCATCCCATCATCTCATCCCATCCCATCCCATCCCATCATCCCACCCCATTATCCCATCCCATTATCCCATCCCACCCCATTATCCCATCATCCCATCCCATCCCATCCCATCCCATCCCATCCCATCATCCCATCATCCCATCATCCCATCCCACCCCATTATCCCATCATCCCATTATCCCATCCCATTATCCCATCCCATTATGCCATCCCACCCCATTATCCCATTATCCCATCCCACCCCGTTACCCCATTATCCTGTTATCCCATCCCACCCCGTTACCCCGTTATCCCGTTATCCCATCCCAGTCTCCCCTGACTCCTCCGGATCCGTCCCCGAGCTCTGGGATCCCCCGTCCCCCCCCGGCTCCGCCGCCGTTCCCCGTTCCCGGTGCCGCATTCCCGATCCAGGTGTTTCCCGAGCCAGACATCCGGAGCGCCCCGGAGCAGCTGAATTCCCAACCCGCCTCTCGCAGTAATCGCCGTCTCTTTTTCCCCTCCAGTGGTTCCGACGGGAGCTTTGCTGCCAGGAATCGCTGTCACCGCTCCCCGTGGCCGGCTCCTTCCCGCCGCAGCCGCGGCTCCGGCGCCCTGCCAGACGCTCCCACCTTTTTTGCATTTTGATGTTGGTTTAATGAGCGATTTTCGGGATGAGCCGAGGCTTTGGAGGGGATCAGGGACGCTCCTGCCTGGCCGCCTTTGGCTCAGCGCGGCTCCGGCCGTGCGGAACGGGAGCAGGAGCGGGAGCGGCGATGGGAACGGGCCTGGGAAAAGCCCAGAGAGGCCGAGTCCAGCCCTGAGGCGGCGGCACTGGGATGTCCCCAAAGATCCCCGGTGTCACCCCCGAGTCACCCCCGAGTCACCCCCGAGTCACCCCAGAGCCTCGGGGTATTCCTGGGATACCGGGAAAGCATCGAGGATGGAACTTCCCTGGGGAAGCGGCGGGGTGGGATTGGGTGGGATTGGCATGGAAACGGCGCCGGCGGATGTGGGATGTGATGCCTGGAGGAGGGAAAGATCCAGGGAGACCCTGCAGGGCCCAAAGGGGCTCCAGGAGAGCTGCAGAGGGGCTGGGGACAGGGAATGGAGGGACAGGACACAGGGAATGGCTCCCAGTGCCAGAGGGCAGCGCTGGATGGGAGCTTGGGAATCAGGAATTGCTGCCTGGGCTGGGATTGCCAGAGCAGCTGTGGCTCATCCCCTGGATCCCTGGCAGTGCCCCAGGCCAGGCTGGACACTGGGGCTGGGGTGGGGACAGTGGGAGGTGTCCCTGCCATGGCACGGGTGGCACTGGGGGGCTCTGGGCTCCCTTTAACCCAAACCATTCCAGGATTCCCTGATCCCTGCACATCCCAGCTCGTCCCAATCCCTGGTGCAGCGCGGGGGATCCATCCCGCAGGATCTGCCCCGGGGTGTTCCCAGTCCCTGTCCCGGATCCCGGGGTGGTGGCAGCTGTGTCCCAGCCGTGTCAGAGCCGCGGGGACACCGCGGGATTCCGGGCCTGGGATTCTCCCTGCCCTGCCCCAGCCCTTCCCACCGCTCCCGGAGACGCTGATTCCCGGGGACAGCCCTGGCGGGGCGGGAAGCGCCGCTCCCGTCCCCTGTCCCGGCGGGAACGTCGTGTCCATAAATCCGGGAGTGCCGGGGCCGCGGCACCTGGGGATCCCCACGGAGCTCTGGGAACACCGGGCAGGAGCCGGGATCCCGGCTGGGACCTCGTCCTGCCCGGGAGCTCCGGTGGGGCCAGAACCACTGGGAAACGGCTCCGATCCCTGGGAATGGAGAGCAGGAACGGGAATGTGGGGTGGGATAACAGGGTAATGGGATGGGATGAGGATTGGGATGAGGATGAGGATGAGGACGAGGATGAGGATGAGGATGAGGATGAGGATGAGGATGAGGATGAGGATGAGGATGAGGATGAGGATGAGGACGAGGACGAGGACGAGGATGAGGATGAGGATGAGGATGAGGATGGGATGAGGATGAGGATGAGTATAAGGATGAGGATGAGGAAGAGGATGAGGATTGGGATGAAGATGAGGATGGGATGAGGATGAGGACAAGGATGAGGACGAGGATGAGGACGGGGATGAGGATGAGGATGAAGATGAGGATGGGATGAGGAAGAGGATGAGGATTGGGATGAAGATGAGGATGGGATGAGGACGGGGATGAGGATGAGGATGAGGATGAGGATGGGGATGAGGATGAGGATGAGGATGAGGATGAGGATGAGGATGAGGATGAGGATGAGGATGAGGATGAGGATGAGGATGAGATCCCGGCTGGCTGATCCCGGGGGTGTGGCGGTGCCGGCCCTGATCCGTGTCCCTGTTCCAGGTGAACG
>NW_026690303.1:25023-50305 GCF_015227805.2 Hirundo rustica | reverse complement strand
TTTCAAATGGTGAAACTGACTGAAAATCACAGATTTTTGTCTCTGTGTTGTTTGTAGGAAAGTTAACAGTTTGTAGGGGGAGGGAAGAGTGTTTTTTGGAGTTTAATTCTGATTTTTTTTTAGTTTTTTCCCCAACTTTTCAACTTTTCTTTTTCCATTCTTTTAGTGTGTGTTAATAAAACTATTTGATTATTTTTAAGCTTGAGCCTGTTTTCTTTTTCTCCTAATCTTTCTCCCACAAAAAGAGAATAAACCCTAAGACCACTACACTAATTTGGCAACCAGAATTTAGTGAACATGAAACCACTACACTCATGAAATGAAGAAGTTGTGCTTTTTATTGTAGAACTAACAGAATAAACTATTTTCATCTTATTAAAACCTTTGATTTATTTCAAAATATCTTTTTACTGAATACATAGATTTAGATTAAAAAAAAAAAATACATCTAAATGATCTTTTGTCTGATCCATTTTGATCCTCAAATTTGTTTCTCTCATGCTTTTAACTAATCTCAGGTGGAATCTCAGAAAATATTTACACAGGTAGAAAAAACCTGTAAAGTTAAGTACTGCTTCAGGATTTTTAACCTCATTCAGCACACAAAAGTATTGGACTAAACTTTGGAACAAAACTACAACATATACATGAACAGGGCAAAATCTCTGAACCTTTGAAATTTCCTCTTTGATTCTTAATTCTGTCTGAAATAGAGGATGTAGTAGGCCCTGTGCTGAGGAAAACAGGGACTTTGTCAGAGAAAACAAGAAATAATCCACAGACTTTTTCACTAATTAATCTGATGCCTGCTCTAAAAAGTTAATGAAAAGTCTCTCCATTGAATTCCACGGGCTTTGGAGCAAACCCCAGATAAGCTGTTCAGTGAAAGCAAGTAAAATAAATTGGGAAAAGGTTCTTTGCTTTATGAAGTCATTTTAAGGGAGGTAATGGAACAGCTGTTGCATAGATAAAACACACGCGTCCCTTCAGAAATGCAGTTGGGCAGAGCCTTGCTGCACAGCAGGACTCATGGGTGTCACCCAGCAGCTTCTCTGGCTGAACAGACCACTAGCCTGAGCACGAACCTCACAACGACTCCCCAGATCCCTCCAGCCCCTTAAAGGGAAAAAACAGCCTCATTAGTTTCTCACATAAACAGCCAGAATACAAACACAACATGCTCCATTAAAATGGTCAAATTAAGCAAGTGGAGAACCTTTCCTATATTTTGTCAGCTTTAGTGGTTTCATTTTAGATCTTTTTTTTTTTTTTTTTTTCCTTTCTAGTTTTGGTTTGTATGCTTTCATTTTCAGGGCATGCATGTGGATACTTAGACACAACAAACTATTTTATGTAGGTTATTGAAACTGTGTTTTGAGGACATTTTTCTTTCTCTTGCCTGAATTTTAAAATAAGCAACTGGAAACTAAAATTGGTGCATCATAGATCGCATATAAATTATGGGTGATCTTGAAGAGATGCGGTGAGACAGCCCTTCTCTTTGTTAACTGTCTTGTCCCACTCACTCATGCTCCATTAAAAATTTTCCTTTTTTTTTTTTTTTTTTCTTTCTTTGTTTCTTTGTTCTCCTTTTAATCTTGGATGTGTATACTTTTTTTGATAGCTCCTTTCAAATTATTGTAAAGAGAAGAGATTTTCTGCTTGTGTTTTTTGTTTGTTTCTTTGTTTCTTTGTTTTTGGGATTTTTTAAAAGATTTTCCCTTGTTGAAGAATTCAAGTTAGTGTAAAGATAGGAATGCAATATAAACACATGTATTGATCTGAGTTGATTTTAATTTAGCCATTATATTCCTTGTTTCCTATTTAAAGGGGGGAAAGTCAAGGTGTGGAATATTTGTAAGAAAGGAAAGGAAATATTTCTGGCAGTCATAATAATAGTAATTACAAAGACAATAACACAACCAACAACAATAACAGTACTAAATGTATTAAAAATATATTTAACAACTATTTACTGAAAGTTCTTAAAGGTTAAGCATTTAACCTGCAAATAAAATGTGTTATCTAACACAATGCAGCTATGCTATGAGGATTTATCTTTATATAACATCTAACTTAATTACAGAGCACTTCCTATTAAAAAGTTATATTCATTTTTATCCAAAGTTTATCAATAAATTAAGCTGAATATATATTATGGTCCATTAACTGAAAAAGAATGAGCTTTACTCTTTCTGTTCATGAAATAAAAACATCTTTCTTTAAATGCAATTAAAAATTCTGTGTAGAACTAAAACAATTCTTGCATTGAAACATCACGTGAGCACAAGGTAGGAAATCAAAGCCAACATGACCTTAGGTGTGGCTTTTTTACAACAGGACACAGCTTTCTCTGAAGAACTCAGCTGAAACAGGAGGAGTGACCTTGCCATCCATATCATCCATGACAGGGTGGCTACATCAGTGGACAAGGGAAGGCTTACAGCTGTAAACTTTATGGAATGCTGTAATGCCTTTGGGACATAGTGCTCCACAACCTCACTCTCTCTAAAATAGAAAGACAGAGATTTGATGGATGCAGAATTTGTTAGATGAGCAGTTGGTTGGATAGTCATGTCCAGAGGGAAGTCGTCCTGAAAAGGGATGGAGGTCTATGAAAAGAGGTTATCCTTTGGGCGGACTGTTAACATCAGTAGTGTTTAGTGTCTTCACTAATGCCCTAGACAAAGGAACTGAGAGCACAGTCAGTTAAGTTTGCAGATGACACCAAACTGAGCAGTGCTGTTGACACACTTGAAGGTTGGGATTTAATCCAGGAAAACCTGGACCAGCTGGAATAATTGTCCATGGGGATCTCATGAGGTTTAACAATACCAAACACAAAGTGCTGAAGTGGAATCAGGGCATGAATCCAGGCTGAGGGATGAACAGCAGCCCTGCCCAGAAGGACTTGGGGGTGCTGCTGGGTGAGAGGCTGGACATGCCCCGGCCATGGCACTCACAGCCCAGAGAGCCAAATGTGTCCTGGGCTGCACCCAGAGCCCTGTGGGCAGCAGGGGAGGGAGGGGATTCTGCCCCTCTGCTCTGCTCTGCTCTGCTCTGCTCTGCTCTGCTCTGCTCTGCTCTGCTCTGGTGAGACCCACCTGGAGCTCTGCAGCCAGCTCTGGGGTCCCAGCACAGGAAGGACAGGGACCTGTTGGAGAAAGTCCAGAGGAGGCCACTGAAATGAGAGGAGGGCTGGTGCACCTCTCCTATGAGGAAAACGTGAGACAGTTGTCCGGAGTTGAGAAGGCTTTTGGGAAACCTTAGAACTGCCATTCAGTACTTAATGGAGGCTTTTAATTAAGATGGGGATAAGTGTTTATTATGGACTACTGCAATAGGGTAAGGAGTAAAAATTTTAAAATTGAAGAGGGTAAATTCATATGAGATATAAGAAGATTTTTATGGTGAGGATAGTGAGATGCTTGAACAGGTTACCCAGAAAGATGATGGATACCCCATCCCTGGAAACATTCAAGGTTACTCTGAATGTCCCTGTCTAGCAGAAGATGGCCTGGCTTACTGCAGGGATGGTTGGAAGGGATGACCTTTAAAGACTCTTGCCAGCTAAGCTTTCCCAAGATTCTATAACAGGCAGTCTGAGAAAACACAGCCTTTCATACAGGTGAAAAAAGTTAAAGCTTTTCACAAGTCAAAAGTGACCTGTTGACATAGAGAAATATGGCACACCTATGGACACAGTTCTCCTGGCCTGTATGAAGTTTTCTGACTCCCTTCTTCTGTGTCATCTTGTGTTCTCATATTCATTTATTGAAATTTTAGACACCCCGGTGAAGCACCTCAAATAAGGGGATAGTTTGAAGATGATTAAAGGCCTCATGCAAGTGCCAAAATTTTGCTAAAATCAGTCTGGGCCTTTGTCAAACTGTCAATAAATCACAGCTAAACAAATGTGCCCTTTTAAGAGGTATGATGCAAACATATATGTTGTTCATCGAATCTGGTTTTGTCTCCATCATAATTTTCCGGGATATGAAATCTCTGTATAGTAACCTCTTATTTGGAGAGATAAGTGAGATTATATATAATGATTTCCCTTTACTTCATTTTTTCCTTTGCGAATAAGGTGTTCTTAATGTATGTTCCAGAAGGTCTTCCATTCCTGTTGTGATTGATGGCTAGCAAACTGCTGAGGACAATTCCATTTGGTGGGTAAAAAGCACTGTCTCATTTATCTTTATATCATATCTGTTGCAAATTAAACTAAAAGCACAGAGTTTGCACACTAAAATTGTTACACTGCAGAGCAATGGGCCTATAAAACAGCATGTTAACAAGCACGACATGATAAATGAAATGCAATAAACTTCTGTAATTTCAGATTCTCCCAGAGGCAGATGACGAGGCTATCACCTGTTGAGCTTTGCTTGGTGACAGCATAACAGTATCTTTAAGGAAGTGCTAGCTGGGCTGGCTTAACAAGAAGTGAGTGGCTACTAGTGCACCCTCAGTTAACTTCACACATGCTGCATCTGAGATAAGATTTGTAATTCAAGGAACCAAATGCAGAGGCAGAGGTACTCTGCCGAATTACTGGTTTCCCTGAACTGGAATGTCCTGTTTTCTTCAGTAGATGGCAGCAACACTAATGCAGGATAAAAGCTGCATTCCAAAAGCCTTTTGGAGAATAAAGCTGTTATTTTTTCTCCTTTCTTCTCCCCATACTACTACCATCATAAATCATCGCAACATCTGAGCCTCTACCAGTCAGATATTAAACCTTATCCCCGGCTTCAACAGTGAAGTGATTTACATATGTGCAACTTTGTCTAAAAACAAAAAAAAGAAACCAAACCAAAACTAAAAAAAAAGAAAAGAAAAAAAAAAAAAAGAAAGAAAAAAAAAAAAAACCACCAAAAAAAACACTCAAGGAAAGTGAATCAAAAGTTCCCAACTATCTTGCTCAATCAAAGTTGCCCTATTTTTATGTGCCAGTAAACATTTATTAGCATTAACTCTCTAGCCAAACATGCTGATACATTCTTCCTCATAAGATGTCCCATGGCACTGCCCCATGGGTTTTCCACCAACATTATGACTCTCTTCAGGAAGATATCGGTAGAGCACAAGTTTGGGAATGGGAAAGAAGCAAAGAATGTCTCAAGGATTTATCTGTGGTTCATAAAATATGCCCACTACACAACTGAACACTATTTAATTCAAATGTGAATGTTTTGTCTGAGTATTTTAAGTATCAAAAATATTAAAATTGTCCCTTCAGGGTTCCTGAGGTTTTATATTTGAAGGAGAGGGAGACAAAAAAGGAAGTGTTAGGACACTCAGAAGGGAATCATCGAACTGAAGGCTTAGGTGCAAGAAACCTGGTTTGAAATTCCTGTACCTGGCTCGGCCTGGCAAAAGGTGTCTGCTTCCCCTTCTGTGAGTGCTGTCGCCCCAGGGCTATGGGCGTACAGCCATGTATTCAATCTGGCCCAGTAAATATTTCATTACTTATACATAGGAGTTGTATGCAGGAACTGCATCATTCACCTTAGATGCCAGTGAAAAGCAGAAGGAGGGTCTCCAAATAAAAATTCTGAAAATTAGAACCTTCAATATATAACTTCTGTATTCCCTAAAAATATCCTGAGGCATTCAGAGTTTTTTGAATGCAAAATTTCTGCCCTTTACACTCATCACAATAAATAGGATAGTAGGTCTCTAAACCAAAAATTCATGTTTCTCAAGGGAAAGCAAAGACAAAAATGAACAAGAAAAAAACATTTAACAATTTGGCGGACAAATTACGTGTTTTACTATTATTATTATTATTATTATTATTATTATTATTATTATTGAAAATACTCTCAGCTAGTGTTTACTTATGTGGCAGACTGGTGGCTCTGTGAGATGGAGAATTTCCTGGGTGTGAAAAAGCAACTGTTACTCTATTATAACAAAGCTAAAATGTGTCTGATGAGAGAAGGTAAATAGTTCAGAGGTTTAAATGCCATGGGATACCTTGAATACTGCTGAAAATATTCTTGAAATTTATATTTGAGCTTTTCATCTCCGCATTTTTTGCACCAATGCTTGCCAATTGTAATTGCTTTTGTCTTTCTTTGATATACTTCACCTGACTGATTTATGTCTAAACTCATCTTCCACAGTCTACAGTAACTTAAACTTTTAACCAAATTAACATTAGGATTGAATCATCATAAGTGCTGGCCTAATTATAAAAAAAAAAATAAAAATAAAGTTGCCTTGGTGACAGCTTATAAATAAATGTTCCCTTCAAGCAACTATAGGTAAGGACAGTAGAAAAAAAATACCATCTTAACATCTCATATTGATTGCTGGGTCAATGCTCTTTTTGAAACTGTAAAATATGAATGAGAACCCTTTGAACAGAGTAGGATACTAGATGCCTTTGATTAAATCTGGAATGCAATTCTGCACTGCTACTCACTAAAAAGAACAAATAGAGGATAACTCTCAGATGAGCAACCCTGGATCCACAAGGCCTTCTTCTATGTAGCTCAAAAACTAAATATATACTGACCAAATGACAGATTTCAGAAGATAGGGTTTGTTTGTGAGACATTCAAGGAAGTAAACAATAGAAAAGGACAAGTTTTATTTTGATCATTCCAAAAGGACTGATGTAGCGGCTCTCTCTCTCCATTGGAGCCTGTGCTCCGTTTTTCCCTCCACTAGCTTGAGAGAGAAACCACGCCAGAAGGAATTTTCCTTCTCAGGGTCCCAAAGATCCCAGGGAGGCTCCAAACATTTTTTCTTTAGAGAGAGCAGGCATCTATCAATGGCAAAAGGAAAAAGTCTGCTCTTAGTCCAGGGGGTATCATGGCTTTATTCTGTGGTCCTGCCCCTGCAGAGTCCAGAGCTCTGTCCAGTCTCCATCACGGAGCCAGATAGAGATCCCCAGGTGGTCCCAGGGCTTTTTCCCAGGGGGGACGGGGCTAGAGGCAGGGACAAGCCACTACCCAATCAGGGATAAGGTGGGAGTGGAACAGAGTTGAAACCCATTCCAGTGTGGGAGGATGGGCAGGGCAGGGGAGCAGGGGCAAACCTTGTGATACATTTTCCAAGGGAAAAGAGTGATACAGAAGAAACTATTACAAAACCCAATATAAAAATTAAATACAATATAAACCAAATTAATGCACTACAACAGACTGATTTACGATTAATGACATTAAATTAAACACGGAAATATGTAGACTGAATATCAGCCTATATATATTTAATTATGGAGGGTTCTTTCCAACTAGTGAAAGATTCCGTAAGAAGAAATAGAAGAAATCACATTGTTTTCAGAAAGCTGTATGTGGTAGGATATTGATGAATACAATAAGCTTATAAGGTGTGGTAGATAAAGGAAATTCTTAAGGAAAATAGAATATTCAATTTTAGATATCAATAGTAAAAATTAATAAATAAACAGCAGAGAAAATAATCCAGAAATTGTAGCTGTAGCGCCCCAGAGAAATTTGTATATCTTGGGATTCCATTTGCACTTTTAAGTTTTTAACTACATATATTTATTATTGTATATGTTTAAGTCTTCTCATTCTGTGACATCATGAAGACAGAATGGAATGCAACAAACCAAGCTGTGACTCAATAAAAGTGTCATTACTGATGTGACCGGTTAATGAAGATGCATAGAGACACAAAGCTAGTGGATTACACCCTGTGCTCTCCACTTCCCAAATAACATCTTTTTTCAAGTGGATTTCCTCAAAGGCACCTGAAAGTATTTTAGAGATTTGTGGTGATGGTTTAGTGTGGGGTTTTGCTGGTTTTAATTTGGTGGGCTTTGTTGTTGTTGTTGTTTGTTTTTGGTTTTTGTTCTTGGTGGTTTTTTTTTGGGTTTTTTTGTTTTTTTTTTTTTTTAATTAGTTGGTTGGAATTTTTTAAATAAAAGTTTTAAACTGTCTTTTATACAGCTCATTTTTTTTCTGGTCTTATGCTTAACTTTCCTTTATTCTTCTGGGTACTGCAGTCCACAATAGCTCATTTCCCTGAGAAGAGGGACTGGAAAGGAGGAGAAAACTGTCAATGGCCCTTCCATGTCACCAGTCTTCCACTGAGAGGAACACACTTCTGATGGGTAGTATTTCTTTGACTCTGATCTTCTTGGATCCCCTTGGTGCAAACATATTTTTTATCCATTTTATCACACACACGTTTACTTTTTTCCCTTTGTATCCAGCTAAAATTTGAACTAATCTTCCCCAGCCCATTAGCACAAAGAATATAATTTTCTGCTCGGTGATTACAGAGATTTCTTAAACTTTATTGTATATAGCATGCTCAAAACTAAACTAAAACAGTCTGGGTAATAGTCACTTGGACAAAACACAAAAAACATCTGGGTTAAAACAACCTATGACCTCAAATCAGCAGAAGACTGGATGAGACCTGAGATCCTGCACTGTCAGGCCCTTACAAAGTCTGTGGCCTTCTCCTGAGCTAAAGGTGGGATGGAATATTTTCCTCACTAACTTCCCTTCAGCACGAAGTCTGTATAGTTTAATATAAGGAGCTAATGTATACAGAAAAAAAAAAGGGTTGTGTATGCATTACACAAAATAGATTTCTCCAAGATGTCAGAATTTATACGTATCTCACACGATTCACAATTACAGAATTCCAGAAAGTGGAAGGTTAAGAAAAGTGGGAAGTGCGAGATCATTAGGATGGACACATTGCTGGTAGACTTCAAAATTATTTAGGTCCAGTAGTATTTTCTGTCTGTTGCTTAACATTACTGAATCTTTTGCGGGGGGAAATCCACACAAGCTCAGTAATTTATTTTTAGCCAACTTACTCTCCCTTGAGACATCTGAAAGGTGTGGGCGGCGATATCTTCTGTCCTTTCAGAAATGAAGATCAGTTTAATCCCTTTGGAATAAGCATGAGTCACTACAGTTTAACGCATACTACTATTTGAAACTCCAGAAAATGTGATAGAATTAACATCCACTATACTTTTTTTCTCATCTCATTGGATAATTCACAGCAGGAGAATGGTAAAGGAGTAGTGGTAGTTGTTTTAAAATCCTTTCCAAAAAGAAATTTGTGCCTAATCTCTACAATCTGTTAAATTAGGAGGTTAAGCAACATTGTTTCTGCAAGTCAGTTTGAGTCTGTTCCAGTTTTTCCTCAAAAGAGGAAGCCTGGGTTCCTAACTCTGGCATCAGGAATAAGATAAAGCAATATCTCATCTCCTGTGATTACTTTGAAAGATCATTGATTTTAAATACAGATTTTAATTTAAAAAAAGGGTGTTCTGGACAAGGAAAGGAGCTTTAGTTGTCTGTTATGTTGAAGAGGAATGTAACCTGCAGTAGAGTTCCAAACCACACTTTCGCATTTCTCTGTTCAAATAAATTTTCATTCTCCTTTTGGCAAGGTAAGAAACTGCACAGAATGATAGGAAAATGGGTTTTCTGGCTAACTGTTTGTCCTGGTTGGGAAAGACAGCTGTCTGCTAGGGAGAGGCAGGCCTCTCTAGGAATGGGGAATTCAAATCCTTCCCTCCATGTTATTATAATTTGGAAGATTAAAAAAAAAAAAATTAGTCAGAGCTATGGGGAAAGGAATAACAGTCCTTTACTAGTAAATATAACAGGACTGACAAACAACAATAGCAATTATAATAATAGTAAAACAAAACCAAGAACCCCGAGGGGCAAATGGTGGAAACTCCGGCGCTGATGGCTGGAAGTGGTGGATTGTCCTCAGCAGGCAGGGGGGTGCCCTGGCAGCCAAAGCGAGCAATACCAGAGAACCCGCAGCAGCTGGACCTGGGCTGACCCAAAATCCAGCAGGGCAGCGAAGAAGCTCTGAATTCCTGGACGCTCCAACAGATGATAGACTTCCCAGGACCAGACTCCTCCATTAACTGTGGACTTCAAGCAGCTACCCATCGCCTGACCGTCCTCCCTGGAAAACCGAGAGCAGTGAGCCCACCACCCTCAGCTCCCCAGGAACCTTTTCCCTCCCCTAAAACTAAGTGATCAACTTACTTTGTTTAGGTTGAACACCCTTTAACTATCAGTATTTAGTCTCCTAGCAACTTAAGGGGGGCGGGAAAAAATTCCACAGGAAAACTTAACCCTCAACATTATCCACCCCGAATTTTTTTCCCATACCAACATATTATATTGAATTTAAACCTTTAAATAATATACATATATATACACGTGAATATAAATACAGACACAGTCACAGTGTTCACTGAAAAACAAGGTCCCCTTGAGGTATGCAGCAGGTCTCTCCATCCTTTTGCATCACCCACCATGTGCAGCCAGGTCCCTGAGCAAAAACAACCCCAGGAAAGGGATTGTCTTTGCTGGAGGCAGAATTAATCCAAACAGGTTTTCCCAGTATTGTTCTCATATGTACCACTGAAACATTATCTCCATCTCTTGTTCTCAGGGGCTCAGATCGGGCAGGGTCTGCTCGGTTGGTGGAACCTCGAGTGTTCACTAACCAGGTGGCCTTTGCTAAATTATTCTCCCAGTTCTTGAAAGTCCCCCCACCCAGTGCCTTCAAAGTGGTTTTAAGCAGGCCATTGCATCGTTCAATTTTCCCCGCTGCAGGCGCATGATAAGGAATATGGTACACCCACTCAATGCCATGTTCTCTAGCCCAGGTGTTTATAAGGCTGTTCTTGAAATGAGTCTCATTGTCAGACTCAATCCTCTCAGGGGTGCCATGTCTCCACAGGATTTGCTTTTCAAGGCCCAGGATGGTGTTCCGGGCAGTAGTGTGAGGCGCAGGGTAGGTCTCCAACTATCCAGTGGTGGCTTCCACCACGGTCAGCACATAGCGCTTGCCTTGGTGTGTTTGGGGAAGGGTGATGTAGTCAATCTGCCAGGCTTCCCCGTACTTATACTTGGACCATCGCCCGCCATACCACAGGGGCTTCACCCGCTTGGCCTGCTTGATTGCAGCGCACGTCTCACAGTCATGGATAACCTGAGAAATACTGTCCATGGTTAGATCCACCCCTCAGTCTCGTGCCCACTTATAGGTGGCATCTCTGCCCTGATGGCCTGAGGCATCATGGGCCCATCGAGCTAGGAACAACTCTCCCTTGTGTTGCCAATCTAAGTCTACCTTTGACACCTCTATCTTTGCAGCTTGATCTACCTGCTCGTTGTTTTGGTGCTCCTCATTAGCCTGACTCTTGGGGACATGGGCATCTACATGGTGGAATTTCACAGGTAGCTTCTCCACCCGAGTGGCAATCCACTCATCTGCAGCCCATATTGGCCTTCCCATATGCTGCCAGTTGGCTTTTTTCCACCTGTCTAGCCAGCCCCACAGAGCATTGGCTGCCATCTATGAATCAGTGTAGAGGTAGAGCTTTGGCCACTTCTCTCTTTCAGTTATGTCCAGAGCCAGTTCACCAGCTTTGAGTTCAGCAAGTTGGTTTGACCCACCTTCTCCTTCAGTGGCTTGTGCAACCTGTCATGTGGGGCTCCATACGGCTGCTTTCCACTTCCAGTTCATCCCTATGATGCGTCAGTGAAAAGAGCATAGCGTGTTTCTTCTGCTGGCAGTTGGTTGTATGGTGGACCTTCTTCCGCATGTGTCACTTATTCCTGCTCGTCTTCATCCGTGAGACCAAAGTTTTCACTTTCCGGCCAGTTTGTAATTATCTCCAAAATCCCAGGGCGATTTGGGTTTCCAATGCGGGCACGCTGAGTGATGAGGCCAATCCATTTGCTCCACGTGGCATCGGTGGCATGATGGGTGGAGGGAACCTTTCCTTTAAACATCCACCCCAGCACCGGTAGTCGAGGTGCCAGCAGGAGTTGTGCTTCTGTGCCAATCACCTCTGAGGTAGTTTGAACTCCTTCATAGGCAGCCAAGATTTCTTTCTTTGTTGGAGTGTAGTTGGCTTCGGACCCTCTGTAGCTTCAGCTCCAGAATCCCAGTGGTCGGCCTCGAGTCTCCCCAGGCACCTTCTGCCAAAGGCTCCAGGACAGGCCATGGCTCCCGGCTGCAGACTAGAGCACGTTCTTCACCTCTGGTCTCGTCCTGACTGGGCCAAGGGCTACTGCATGAGTGATCTCCTGCTTGATCTGGGCAAAGGCTTGTTGCTGTTCAGGGCCCCAGTGGAAATCATTCTTCTTGCGGGTGACTCACAATCTGGCTGTACTCAGGAATGTGCATCCTCCAGAAACCTATAGCGCCTAGAAAAGCTTGTGTTTCCTTCTTGCTGGTTGGTGGAGATATTGCGGTTATCTTATTGATGACCTCAGTGGGAATCTGCCGCCGTCCATCTTGCCACTTTACTCCCAGGAACTGGTTCTCTCGGGCAGGTCCCTTGGCCTTGCTCTGCTTGATGGCAAAACCGGCTTCCAGGAGAATCTGGATGATCTTCCCTCCTTTCTCAAACACTTCCATTGCTGTGTTTCCCCACACAATGATGTCATCGATATACTGTAGGTGCTCCGGAGCCTCACTCTTTTCCAGTGCAGCCTGGATCAGTCCATGGCAGATGGTGGGGCTGTGTTTCCACCCCTGGGGCAGTCGGTTCCAGGTGTACTGCACGCCCCTCCAGGTGAAAGCAAACTGAGGCCTGCACTCTGCTGCCAAAGGAATGGAGAAAAAGGCATTAGCAATGTCAATTGTGGTGTACCACTTTGCTGCCTTGGACTCCAGCTCGTACTGGAGTTCCAGCATGTCCGGCACAGCAGCGCTCAATGGTGGAGTCACTTCGTTCAAGGCACGGTAGTCCACAGTCAGTCTCCATTCTCCGTCAGGCTTGCGCACAGGCCAGATGAGGCTGTTGAAGGGTGAGTGGGTTTTGCTGACCACCCCTTGGCTCTCCAGCTCACGGATCATCTTGTGGATGGGAATCACGGCATCTCGATTTGTCCGATACTGTTGGCAGTGCATCGTTGAGGTGGCAACTGGAACTCGTTGCTCTTCTACCTTCAGGGGTCATACTGCAGATGGGTCCTCCGACAGTCCAGGCACGCTATTCAATTTCTTAATGACCTCTGCCTCCACAGCTATTATTCCAAAAGCCCACCTGAGTCCCTTAGAGTCTTTGTAATAGCCATTCCGGAGGAAGTCTATGCCCAAAATACACGGGGCCCCTGGGCCAGTCACAATTGGATGTTTCTGCCACTCCTTCCCGGTCAGGCTCACCTCGGCTTCCAACAGAGTCAATTCCTGTGATCCCCCAGTCACCCCGGCAATGGAAATAGATTCTGTCCCCACATATTCCGATGGTATCAGTGTAAACTGCTCACCAGTATCAACTAAAGCTTCGTATTTCTGTGGCTTTGATGTGTCAGGCCATCGGATCCACACCGTCCAATAGACCCGGTTTTCCCGTGCCTCTCCCTGGCTAGAGGCAGGGCCCCTCTAGCACCAATCATTATTCCCTTGCTGGGCATACACAATAGAGGTTCCTTCACAGGGATCTGACATATCCTCGCTTCTATAATACCTGGCAGCTTGGTCTTGGGGTGCTGAGGCGACCTTCATCTTAGTGGGACCCCCTCGGTTAGTGTTTCTCTCCTTGAGCTCATGCACCCGTGCTGCCAGGGCAGAAGTGGGTTTCCCATCCCACCTTCCCATGTCTTCCCCATGGTCACGCAGAAAGTACCACAGGTCAGCTCATGGGGTGTACCCTCTCTCTCTAGCTGGGGGCTGTTGAGCTCTGACTCTGGGGCCTGTAACTCGCACCAGTGCCACATGGGAACTGTTCCTCCTCATCTCCTCCTTCATCTCCTCCATCTTCTCCCTCATCTCCTCTCTGAGTTCCTTAGCCACGGCAGAGACCTGAGCCTGCATTGGGCTACTGATGATACTCTCGTAATTTTGGAGCTTGTTGGCTACAGAACCCACTGTCTCTTGGTTGTTATCAGGAATAATTGTTGCAATGAATGTGGCGTATTAAGATGGTCTTAGAGCTGCCAGATTGCACAGCATTTGCCCTGTGCACCTGACTTTGTCGGGGGCATTATCATGTTGTCCACCCCTCCCAAAGGGTACCTCCAATACCGCCACTTCTCTCAGCTGTTGGATCCCTTCCTCAAGGGTCTTCCAGCGCATTCTATGATGGTGTTGCTGCATTCTGTCTCTGCGGACAAACCTCTCCCGTACACTCATTAAAAGCTGCTTCCAAAGGGAAAGGGGCCCTGGCTCCCTTACGAATACCTGATTCACACCTTAGTCCTGGGTCAAGGGTCTTAAATTCCTTGCCTCACCACTATCTAGCTGCACACCTGTACCTATAAGGTCCCAGACCCGAACTAACCAGGCTGTATAAGCCTCACGTCTCCGTCATGCAAGATCTTTTTGCAGATTATGGAGACTTTCATATGTCAGGGACTCAGTGATGATCTCAACCTCTGACTCCCCTGCAGGTTGTGAGGGCCCTCCTTTCTTATCCTTGTTACCTGGGTGCTCTGATTTCACCTTATACTCCTTTGTTTCCACAGGGGCAACTGCTGCTGGCTGTGGCTGCCCCTGTGGTTCAGCTGGAACCTGGACGGTTGTAACGTCTGTGGGTTCTGCTGCTGCACCGTCAGACTCTCCTTTGTCGGGGCAGGGGAAGGGTTTCCCAGCAGCTGGGGCTAATGAGGCTACTACAGGGGAAATGTGCTCCCTCAGCATCTCACCTATCTCCTTCACCAAATCTGGGTGGTTTATTCCTGAGGCAGGCTGTGGGGCAGGGTCAGGCTGTGGGACGGGGTCAGGCTGTGGGGCAGGGTCAGGCTGTGGGGCAGTATCCTTATTCTCTAGGGGAGGTATCAGGGTGGTTATCCAGGTCAGTCTCCCCTTATCTCTAAATGCTAAACAGAACAGGCATACCAGCAACACCAGCCACTGTATGATGTCATTAACATTCAGAGATTTGAACCCTTCAAAGACTGGAGGGGCAGGCCCAAAGAGCTGGGTGAAGGGTTGTGAAAAAATTTCCCCTGGTGTCATTTCTTCACAGTAGGTACCATTGTTAAAGTAACTCCAGAAACACACAGTTAGTGTATGATAGCCCTGAATCCATGTGCTTGCCTTCCAGAGGAAATTAAAAATCCACGATTTCCTCACCTTGTTAACCCATATAGCAAACTGGATGACAGCCACAGTAGCCTTAGTTACAGGGCCCATGTTTAGATAAGGGCCTGCAAATGCGAGAAATACGGTCACCACCACATGCCACCTGAAGCAGGGTAAGCCAGACCACATGATATCCAGTACACAACAATGTAGGCACTTAAGAGCTGTTATTCCTTTTTCTCTCAATGCCCTCATGCCCCACTATTGGGCATCAAATTCTGTCTTGGTTTGAAAAGACAGGTATATGTTAGGGAGAGGCAGGCTTCTCTACGAATGGGGAATTCAAATCCTTCCCTCCATGTTATTATAATTTGGAAGATTAAAAAAAAAATATTTAGTCAGAGCTATGGGGAAAGGAATAACAGTCCTTTACTAGTAAATATAACAGGACAGACCAACAACAACAGCAATTATAATAATAGTAAAACAAAACCAAGAACCCCGAGGGGCAAACGGTGGAAACTCCGGCGCTGATGGCTGGAAGCGATGGATTGTCCTCAGCAGGCAGGGGGGTGCCCTGGCAGCCGAAGCGAGCAATGCCAGAGAACCCACAGCGGCTGGACCCGGGCTGACCCAAAATCCAGCAGGGCAGCGAAGAAGCTCTGAATTCCTGGACGCTCCAACAGATGATAGGCTTCCTAGGACCAGACTCCTCCGTTAACTGTGGACTCCACGCAGCTACCCATCGCTTGACCGTCCTCCCCGGAAAACCGAGAGCAGTGAGCCCACCACCCTCAGCTCCCCAGGAACCTTTTCCCTCCCCTAAAACTAAGTGATCAACTTACTTTGTTTAGGTTGAACACCCTTTAACTATCAGTATTTAGTCTCCTAGCAACTTATGGGGGGGCGGGAAAAAATTCCACAGGAAAACTCAACCCCCAACACTGTTAAAGATGTTTCTTTGATTTGTGCAGAACAGCATGAAGACAGCACAAGGTAAGTAGTGCAACAATACAGGAGAAGAAAAATGTAGAAACTCAACTTCAGAGATGACATAGGCTCAATCTCAATAAATATTCAAGCTACATTTTAATTTCCTTAAAACACTTTTATCATAGGAAAAAAAGGGAAACAAGGAGAAAACAACTAACAAAACCATAGTCAGACCTAAATTACAGAACAGTCTTTTTTTTTTTTTTTATTCCTCATCTGAAAGCAATAATGTTTTCTTTTGTTTTGATAGCTATTCATCCAACAGAATGGTAAAATAGTATCCCAGGAGAGATCACATCCTCAGTCTGAGCTAGACAACTGGGCTCCTTCTATTGCCAGCTGTGGGGGATTGGTGCCTCTGGAGGGTAGTTAAGCTCATTTTATGATGGATGTTTAAGAGGAAGATGTAGAGGAAGTGGTATGTCTTAGCTATATTTCTCCATTAACTATGGACAGTCTAAGGGAATAGCTTAAATTGCACACTTAACTTCAAGACAGCTAAAAGTAGGGGTGAGTCCCAGCTCTTGTCACCATGCAATATAAGCCCTCATCACTCACAATGCTTTTGCCCATCTACATGCAAGGGTTTCTGGGTGACTCTATTGCCCTCTGTTGCATTATCCTTCCCCTGAAACTTATGTGTTCCAAGAATCTGGTCTGCTGAACTCACTAGGACTTTTCAATTAATTGTATTATTGGACAGCTTTTACAAAGTTGTGGATAAAGAGTATTCTGGTCATACCCCAGTGCCAGAAATAAAATTTTGCCTTACAAATCACAGCTTTTTATCAGATGTTCTTGGTATTCTTTTCTCTCCCTTAGTCTATATCAATGTTAGAAAGCCTTCGCTCAGAGTATTCAGAAAGAAAATATTGAGTATGGGCACAAAATTCAGGTTTCTTATTCAGCAAAGGGGGACATAAGAAAATGAAAAATAGTGCAGGTAACAGAGGACTGTGAACTGCTTAGACTACAAAATTCTAAATTATTTTTCTTGGCATGTCTAACCAATATCTTAGCCAACAGAGAACATGTACTGATAAAGTCAATGACAAAGCTTGAAATGGAAGCAACTCGAAACACAGAAACAATTACTGCACAACTGTCTTTATTTAAGCTGCCACTTACTCATGAGCATTTGGATCTTATTATTTCTGCCAAATTTGTATTTTACTGAAGATGGGAAAAACAAGACAAAACAAATCTCTGTTCTTGAATTTGAGACAGCTGGGCTCTAGTGAAGGTGACTCTGTGTTCCCAAGCAAGTAAGAATCAGTGTTCACATAGAAACTGCTTATTGTTAGGCTGTTAGGAGTCATGCATTCATTTCCTGAAGGGAGAAGGGAAATAAGCTTTGTATAATTACTTAGGGATGTGGATCTATGGATGTGCTGCAATGCTGAATTGGAAATTAATTTCTTGCCATGCAAATCAATTTGTTCATTGGAATGATCTCCAAATTTTTGCTAGACTCAAAGCCATTTGAGACTTAGATTTCCTCAAGGGGTGTTTAAACAACCATTCTACTGAATGTAGGGAGGATGATGAACTCATAAAATAGTACAATAATTCAGGCTGAAAGTGACCTCTGGAGGTCTTTTCTTGTGATACTTGCTCAGAGGTGTTGGGGAGAATCAATGTCAAGGTTAGAGCATGGGCAGGTTTTTAATGTAAATTCATATTTTTTTCCCCTAATTTTCCTGCTGCTGTAAGAAAATGGCCCAAAATATTCACTAAAGTTAAGTTGAACTATTTCAACTGTTCTCCATCATCTACCAGGCCAGTCCTCTCATCATAAAGATGTTCTAGACCGTTAGGCACAACCTTGCTGTTGTAAATCCAGGCTGGTCAGCTCAGATTCTTATAACTTCTATATCTGGACAAGTCTCAAAGAAGATTTGTTTCCTAGTCTTCCCAGTCTTACACTAAAAATATTGTTGTGGCCAAAATAGATAACACTGAGTAAGTGCTGATAAGTATTTATCATTATTTTAGCTCCAGCCTAGTCTTACCAAAATACAGCAGTTGTTATTCCAATGAGATCGCCTGATATATTTCCATTTCATAATGAATTTAAGACTGACACACACAAATGTTAGTTTCTAACCCATTCCTTAGTTTACACTCAAATATTTTTGTAAAATAAATCATTTTTCTGAATAATGCGAGTTCATGGGACTGCCAAATAATAAAATTCTTAATAAAAGAGTAAACTGTAATGACAAATTTGATTTCATTTTGTGTTTTCTTTTAGAAGCTTTTGTAAGTTTTATAAGTTTTCTTCTTTCATTTAATTTATTAGTTACTACAAAATTAAAATCACCTTAAAATGACTATTAGCTGAAATTGTTCATTAACTTTCCTCAGCACCAATTAACATAAAGGATTAATGTTTGTTACTTAGTGATTTCAGAGGTTGTCAGAACTTCACCTTGTAAAATATTAAAACAGCTGAGCTGAAGCAATTTAGGCAGTAACCACTTACCAAAAGACTTCTTAAAACAGGTAAATCATGCTGAGATCCTGTCTAGTCAATGCAACCTGAAACAGTCCTGAGACTCTGAGTGACCAGTTCAACACTAAGCCTGTTGCCTCCAAAAGCAGAAATTTAATATGTTGGGCAATATACACAGCTCAGAACACAACTGGGCTGGAAAGTAGTAAGTCTTGACATTTTTAAAGATTAAACATCCCAGCCTTCACATGCACATTAGATAGATTTAGCTTTTTCCAGTATTTTTTTTTTCCTTCTGTATAAATAATATTTATTAATAGAGTAGCCGGAACGTGGCTAGATTCTATTCCCATGTTAGGTCATGGAAGTACTGAATCATCTTTTTAAAATTGCTTTATTTGCCTAACGAACATAAACTAGAGAAACAGGATTGAATCTAAGGGGTGGAGAGAGAAATATTTCTGCCTTTGTTTTGTCATCAGGATCTTCAAATCCCAATATCTAAGGCATTTTCCCAAATTGTATAGAATAGCTACCAGAGCCAATAAATAAATTGAAATTTCCTGATTGCTACCTCAGTAACTTAATTACAAAATTTTTTATGTCTGAGTGTCTCAAAATTGATGAAAAAAAGTCCAAAAATAAAGATTTTTGAAGGTTTGAATATGTTACAAAGCCATTTTCCCTATTCATGGATATTTTGAGAATTTTTATTGTTTCAAATTAATTCTTGCTATATAATTCAGCCTGTATCCTTTTTCTATTCCATTTTATTAATGTTGTGGTTGTTGTTCCACTGACGTGCAATTTATTTTTCCTTTTACCAGTTAAATTCTTCATTCTATGTTCTCTTCTCTCGGCCTTTAGAAGATTCAGTTTTCAGTAATAGAAAGTTGTTATGTGGTTAAGAAGGATGTCTGAGTCTTCTCACATTATGCCATCAGTTTGATGAATGCAGGCACCACTAACCAGCTTCTTGAAATCAAAAGCAAACCAAAGTCAGTCTTTCTGAGTGGAGTGTGAATAGTAATTGAGCAGATTATAATTCTAAAAGCAAAATATGTTGGGGGGTGGTTCCATTTCACATACCACAGTCCTAAATCCGTGGGATTTTTTAGAAAACACCTATAGATAGGTAAACTCAGTTTGGAATCATTATCCAGGTTTAAGTGTAAAAAAGACACCCTTATTAGAGACAACTGATTATCCTGACTCATTCTGCTACAAACTTAAAACGGATCATTCGTTCTAAAATTCTTTTGGATAAAGGACTTTTTTTTCATAGGAAAAAACTCTTTCTTACTCTTTATTCATTTATGTCATGCATATTCTCGGAAACTTACTGAATGAAGTAGCATTTCTCAAAACTTAAGATGCTTTTTAATTTGATATAAACATTTTATTTTCACAACATTGTGAAGAAAATCTCATTACCATATTATTTATTTGTACTATGACAGCTCATTAAGTCTGCTTAGAAAACAGTATTTTCATTTTACCAAAAAAAAAAAAAAAAAAAAAAAAAAAAAAAAAAAAAAAAAAAAATTTGGATTTTTTTTTGTTCTGATGCAGGATAAAAATTTGATTTGTTTGATTTCTTAGTGTCTAAGGAGGAAAAAAAAAAACAACATTGAAATCAATGACCTTTAACTGTTTTTTCCATCTCCTTTCTGCATATCCTGACATCTCAACTATTATCTAGGTCACTGTGATTTTCTGAGACCGGATTTTAATCTTTGACTTGGGAAAACTTCAGCACTTTTGTAAAAAACAATTATTTTCAAAACAAAACCACTGTTTTGATAAATATTTAGAGATATTTGGTAAATTCCTGAAGAGCTATTTAGCTCAGTCTGAAGAACTCTGTAATATGCAAAGTTGTACTTCTTAGCTGGATGAATCTTTGCAGGATACATTTATCCCTACACTGAGATTAGGAACTGTGTCTGCAAGGGTTTTTCTGATGAGAACACATCTCAAATAGATAATTTGTGATAGCCACAGCAGACTCTGAAGCCATGGTGAGAAAGGTGACACAGGGTTTATGGTCCTGGAAAGGTTTTTTGCTCCTATTTAATGGTGCATGAAAACTCTGGCATTTTTTTGCCATACTCTGCGCAAAACAAGACAACATGGTAGGTTTACATTCCATATTAGGAAACAATTCTACTCTGTGGGGGTGGAGAGGCCCTGGCACAGGTTATCCAGAAAAACTGTAGCTGTCACATCCCTGTAAGTGTCCAAGGCCAGGGTGGACAGGACTTGAAGCAACCTGGTCTGGTGCAAGGTGTCCCAATGGTAGGACATTGGAAATAAATGTTCTTTAAGATGTTGTACAATCCAAATGATTCCATTACTGTATGAATACTTCAGTACATCTTCAGACTTCTCTTAAAATCTGGTTGTCAATTCTTAATTTCTAATCTTTTCTAATTTTCTAATAAGAAAAAGGTAACACAGAGAAAGTTAATTTTTCTATTCCTGTTCCTTTCTATTCCCTTGTTCCCTCTTGCTCCCTCCAGAAAAGCCCCCATATGTTAATAATCACATGTACCAGAAATCATTCAGGAAATTCTGAGTAGGTTTCGTTTGGCTCTTCATTAAAAGAACCAAGTGGGATCAGTTTTCCAGGCTGGTTACCACATCCATAGTGCTAGTCAAGCTCGAGAAAACTGCATCAGTTCTTCTGAAAAAAATAAAAAAAAGAAAAAAAACCCAAAAAAACAAGTAACAAACAAACAAAGAAATTAAATTAATTAAAGAAATCTTATATTCCTTAAATGAGACATAGTCTTCATTAGCATTCCTTTGAGGTATTATACAAAACAAACTAAACAAGCCCATTCTGCACAAAATAACTACTTTGGTCTGCAATCAAGTATCTTACTTTAAGTCTTTGTGCTGTTCGCCACTTACCCTATCAGTTTTAGCTGACTTCACGCTGTGTGTATAGTTAAATGGTAGTGTCAAATCCAAAGCAGTGTCATTTTGTCTGCACATGACTCTAGAAATAACTATATCCTAATATTAAACTAGGCATTGAAATTTATCACACAGCTTAACCAGGGTCTCCTTTTCAAGGCAGCTTTCCTAAAACCCACATAGCTGTATATAATAATAACAAAAGCAAGTGTATAAGTTTGGCATTGTATCATTGGTTCCAATATTAAAAGATAATAATTAAAAAGTGGAATTAAAATTAAAAAGGGGAGGAAAAAAAATAGGCATGTTAAAATTTCTCATGTCTTCCTAAAAAATATAGAAAATTTCTATACACACTTCATAAGGATGACTATAGAAGGCTGGATATCCTGCTCTAGAAAGGAAGGAAATTTGAGAAGGGAATTAAAAATGGTCCATGGAATTACTATGAAATAAACCCAAGATCAGGACATCTTCTTCTGAATCCCCATTATTTGCAGACTGACTTATTACCTGAGCCATTAAAAAATATTAATTAGTTGTTTCTTATTAAAAGAACAACAGCAACAACTCAACTAATTATAACTCATATAGTCCCCTGGAAAAGTCTAGAAAGTTGTATTGCATAGAAGGATGGACATTTAGACAACACAGCTGTAAAATGTTGGTTCTTTTCAACAAAATTGTTATAACAGTTTTGTAAATAGTGAAATCAAAGCAGAGGTAAACAAGGAGAAATTAAGCAAATAAAAGTCACAGCCAGACCTCTCCCATGGTAACAAGCCTTTTAACTTTAAGTCATCTCAGGTTTTCTCCTTTCTTCATATAACTTTGATCTCCAGATGTAAAAGCATGCAACAAATTAAGGAACAACTGAGGCATAGAACCAAACAATGCACTTTTTATGGTTTTTTTACCACCATTTCCCCCCCACCCTCCCCCTTGAGGAGAGCAATACTCACAAATTTTAAAACTACTGTGAGGGGTGAAGTGAAACAACAGAACTCGAACACTTGCAAATATCCATTTGTCACTTCAATAGATCTAATATTACTATCTAAGCAAAAAATAACCTCAGGGACTCCATTCTGTTTTCACTTATGTCAGTAAATCTAGGGTAACTTCACTACAAATGCTTTAGTCAATAGTTATTCCTGATTTACACTTATGAAGCTGAGAGAAAATGGGGCTTTAATTGATCAGCAAAACCTGTCTCAGTGTAGATTTTTCTCCAGCTGTCATCTTACTGTAGTAATTTCAAGAAAAATAAATAATAAGATTCAAACACCACAGTAAGCCGTTAAGGAAATTGTATATCAAATAAGCCCCAAAAAGCCTGGAGAATTGCAAACAGAAGTGTTGCCTTACAGGTCTCATTTCTTATGTAGATTTAAAAAATTCAATTGTTGAATAAATCTTCTATATTCTATTTATTCAAGTATTTTCAGCTTTCATTTCCCAGCAGCAATGCCAAGAGTCATAAGAAAGAAAGGATCTTTGTTGATCATTGACAACAGTGATGTGAAAGCAAGTTGCATAGCAAAGTTTCTGCATATTGTATAGTAAAGGGATAGATAACAGTATGCTGCCTAAAACTGTCCTCAGCAAGAGTGGGACTGGCAAAAACAAACAAACAAACAAAAAAAGAAAACCAAACTTTCTTCCCTAGGCTTAAATAATTCATTGGTTGAATCACTGAATACATCTCAGATTTTGTCATACATTCACAGTTTCCCTGTGATACTTTTGCTGACAGTAAAATTTAAAACCAAATCAAACAAAAAACATACCTAAACTTCCCTTAAAGAGGCAAGAGTTTGATAAGAAGTCCTTTGTAGTTTCAGAAAACTTACATCATATTGAAGACAATTGCTGTGTTCATAGCAGTAACTTTTGTGGTAGTTTAAATAGTTTTTTGTTATGTATTTTAAACATTTTTTCATTCTTTTATCTGGAGTTCTTCGATCAAGTAGGAGCTACAGGGAATTCAGAAAAGCTTTTTTCACTTCCCATGTTCTTTTCCTCCTGAAATCAAAGTGATGGGGTTATCATGTTGTCAAATTCTATTGTGTGACAAAAGTAGTCATGATACTGACAAGGACTGAATTGATCCTCATTCCCTTTAAAGCTTTATTCACACTTGCTTCTGTGGTTTGATTGAAGAAACATGGCAAATCAACCTTGTTGCATTTTAATTTTCTATGGCGGTAATCGCCTTGATAATTGTATGCACAGATTTGCCATCCCATTGCCATAGAATCTGAACACTTAGAGCTCTTTCTAAGATTCATTGATTATTCATAGGTAAGTGAAGACATGATATTCTGCAAATGCAGTCTGCTCTGGGGCAAAATTAGGTAATAAAGAAGACAAAACAAAGAATCTTTTAAAAGCTTTCTCAGCAGACATTATGTTAGCTGACAAGTTTATTTAGAAATGACTTACAACCTGCACATATTTGCATGTGGCAATTCCACAGCCACAGATTTGTCTGTTTACTTGTCTCACAGCTATTTGGCCTTCCTTGTCCTCCCAGCATTCAGCAAAATTAATCAAGAAGACTTTTTGAAAGAAACTGCCAACCTGATATCACAGTATTACAGAGTGGGTCAGGTTGGAAGGGACCACAGAGCATCATTTGCCCCAACTTTCCTGCTGAGACAGGGTCAAATCAGACAATGTTTTCCAGGGCTATGTACAGATCATTCTGTAATATCTCCAGTGTGGATTGCTGTTTAGTAAGGCCTACCTTTTACCTGAATCCCTTAATCCCCTGGAGTATTGGATGGTAACATAAACTTGACTTCCTGGGAAACAGAAGAGCCTGTTGGGAGCTGCAGAAATCTCAGTAACTCTTTCCTGGAAACATCAAATTTCTACCTGAGTTCATGTCACATTACCTGACTGTGTTGTACAGGAAATGATCTCTGAAAACTTTATTCTCTGGTAGAAATCCTTTCATTCAAAGAATATGTGGGCATTAGTAAGGAAAAGGTGAGGCGAAGCAGGTATCCTTCATCCCAGTACACCACCAGTATACTGCTGTAAGCCTAAAAGGCCTGGCATCTCGAGTTGGCATAGGGATTGTACCGAACAGACACATCTAAAAATGTCAGTGCTAAAGTCTTTTGTCAAATGCCTTCCTGCCACCTCTCAGCTGATTTAAAATCAGACCAGACATAGGAATGGTTTTGTTTGTTCTTTACTGTTGTCTGAACTGTCACAGATCCATCATATGCTGGGCATGGTGTAAGGGTTGTGTCTCCACAAACCCTTAAAACAGAATTAAAATTAACTTCTTCAAATGCTAGCTCTCCAAAGTTTTTATTCTCATTTCAGCAGTAATTAAAGACTTTTGCACTGACAAGATTTGGTTTCAATTATAAAATAATTAAAGCAAGACACTTAAAAAAGAAATTTGGGAAAAAAAAGAGGAAGATAATAATAATGAAAAAAGTAAACCAAAATGACGTTTCTTATAATGACAATATTTTTCTGTTTCATTAAGTATAAAATTTGCATGCTTTATGCAGTTGGAAAAAGTATCCCAACAGTCTGGTACTGAAGAAAAGCTGTGGGAATCACAGGTAACCTAAAAAGACTTCAGAGTTCACTGGGACATTGCCTGGAAAAACTAAGTAATGAGGACTTTTGAAAAAAACCAATTTGGTTACAAAGAGATACCAAAACAGAAACATGAGTGATATCTCTTTATTTTTTTCTTTCAGAAAATATGTCCTGAAATACCAATAGAGATGAAAAATAGGAGAGCTTGCATACATGCATGCATAGAGCAATATATTAAAGAAGGCTTTTTCTGCCTACTGAAGCTTTATATTTGACTTCACATGTTTGAGGTTTCCATTCAGGAATGTTCTTCTTTCTTTCTCT
>NW_026690303.1:0-24523 GCF_015227805.2 Hirundo rustica | reverse complement strand
TATGAAATTCCGTGTAACTGCAGAGATTCAAAATAACACAAAAGATAAAGGGAAAATGTTCAGGGGTAAGGAAGAAGCAAGAAATGGTGGAAAAAACCCAAGAAACAATCTTGTTTGATTACATTATTTTAATTTTAGATTCTTTCTTTCCTTTTATAAAACACATAACTCAGTGTGCATATTCTCTGCAGTTTATAAAGAAAACATGAGATATGCTGATGCATAAAATATTGGGCCCAGCATCACATTATGTGCAAAATTCCATACAAAATTCAGATGTGCAGTGAAATAGGAATTCCTTATTTCTCGTCTAGATTAAAATGTGTGCATAATTTATCTGGTGCAAAACATAGGCAATGTTCTTTCTTAATAATTTATATAAAAAAAGATATTTTGGCATTTGGTGTCAAGGACAGCTCCCGCAGAAGGCTGACAGGAAAACTCATGTTAAAGGCAGCATTTCCTTTAAGTAAAACACTTTCTTTATTGTTATTATTATCTGCTTTCCTAATTTTAATTTTACAGATACAACATGAGTATTATCAACATTATACAAATTAAATGGCCAAACTAACATCTCAAATAATTAAAAAAATTCAAGATAGTTCCTTGGTTTGGCATGGAAATACATGAGCCTTAATATTTGAACTGTGTATTATATGGATCAGTAATGGGAACAGAATCTAGAAATCTAAGAAGATTTCTCATGATTTATGCATTTATTTAAATAACTAAATAAACAAATAGACAACGGGGTGAATAGCAGCCCACCCAAAAGGTCACACACAGGCTTAGCAAAGTGGTAAGCAAATATTTATTAACGTTGTAAAGGATGATAAAATTTCTATTTTATTCAGCTTGAGCATAAGGAAAACTAACTGAGTGGGTTGAAGTCTCTTAGGGAGTTCATGCCTAAGCCCTAAACCTCTTTACCTATTAAAACCTGCTGTACACACCTTATGATCCTATCAATTGCTGCAGTGTCCATAAAGAGGGGGTGGAGGGTGGAGACGACACTCTGGAATGGGATCCGATGTTTACAAAATCTTCAGGCAGAGAGAGAAAAGCAAATTATTTTTCTATAAGGGGGACAGGGGAGCATAGATAGAGCTGAGATAGTTTGAAAAATCAAACTGTTTACAATTACAGCAGAAATAGCAGTCAGGATTGGACACAGGCAGTCTGATGGAAGGACGAAGCAGGTTACAACACCATCCCTGTAATATATCAGGGAATCTAAGCCTCTCCAAGCTACTGATGGTGGTCACCTAGAGTGTTCTTGACCCTCTGTGCAAAATATATCCTTATTAATTAGTAAGTTTTGTGATGGGTTGACCTTGGCTGACCACCAGGTGCCCACCAAACCCACCAAGTTTCTCTATCACTTCCACTTCCCAGATGGGTAGGACAGAGAAAATAAGAGGGAGAGCAACTTGTATGTTGACATAAAGCAGCCTACTAAAGCAAAATTGACAGTTTGTGTATGAAAAACCAAAGGAAAAAAAAAAATAGGTTTGTTCTCTACTTTTTATCAGTAAATGGCGTCCAGCCACTTCCTAGGAAGCAGAGCTACAGCACTTATGAAGAAATACTTCACAAAGTTTCTGTTTTAGGTAGGCAGACTGAAACCACCACACAGAGAAAACCTGCCAGAGACACCAAAGTTCAACCTGCTTTATTCCTGTGTGCAAGTATGTATTTTTGTACAGAAAACTTTGGTGCAATGTAAACAGATTGTCATAGAGCATCAAGAAGCTGTGGCTGACATGTCCTCTAAAGGTCTTCTGGTTTTGGTGAAATCTTACAAAAAGCAAAATCCAATCCTGTGTAACAGGACTTTTGGTAAGATGGTGATAAAAGCAAGGACTTAATGGACTTTTCAGGTGCTTCCCTTATCTTGGTGGAGTTTGTGGATGGTAAACTTATTAACATTTAAAAGCCTTTTTCTCTGGATTCATAGGACTTGGTGGGAGGGAGTGGGCAGGACACAGAAAAATGTGGCTAAAATCTCATTTCTTACTTTTTACCTGTGTCCTGGGGTGACTTTTTGATGCTTATATCCCCAAATGCCCGTTCTGTTTGTGCTGTATTAAGTTCTGTACCTCTAAGACTAGTTCCGAGAACAAAGGGGGAGAAAGAAGACGCATGGAGTTTGTTTTGAAAACAGCATTCCTCTGCATTCCAGCTCCTGGACTATGCTCGTCTGAGGCACGGACAAGCAGCAGCACAGAGACCTGCTTTGTTCTTAGTTTTGTCTAGCTGAAGCAGAGGAGCCCTCTGGACTGTTTTCTTTTCCTTTATATTGGGGTTGTTTCCAACTGTCCTGGACTGAAAAGCCCAGAGAGACACACGGATCTCACGCCTGTGACCCCTGGGGCCCAGGAGGACATTTTTCCAGCAACAGAGGAGCTGATTAGATACTGAGCAAGCTGAGCTACCCACAGAAAGGAATTTCTGAATTTACCATCCCACTTCAGAGCAATGAGAGGCTTTATTTTGTTTCAAATTATTCATTCTTTATGCTTGTGGGCACTTTGTTTGTTAAATAAATTTCTCCAGGGAAGTTCTTTTCCTGGACTGGTTGGGGGAGTGGTTGTTTGGGTTTACTTTCCCAGAGGGACTCCATTCAGGGTCTTTCTCCCAAATTTGCCCTAAACCAGGACAACCTGATACAACACATTTCAGAGGGAGTAGAATTTCATTGCCTACATTTAAATTATTTACAATTTTATATACAGACTTCAAACTTTTATCTATTTGGCCATTTAATAAAAATACATTTCCTTGCTGGAGGTTTCAGAGTTTCCATACTTGCATGTGATCTTTTTGCATATCCTTTTTTAAGTCTATATGACTTTACTGATTTATGTATGACTTTTTTATGCTTTATGAGATTGTTATAAGTCAATATTGTCCATCAAAAATGACAACAAGAAAGGAAGGCAGGAAGAAAAGGAAAATAAATACTGAATAAATATTGAAACTGTGTGATTGAAATCAAAGCATATGGTAAAATTTATTGTTAGGTAATTTAGACACAGAAATTTTATTGCAAAGAATAAAGCCTTACACCTGTATTTCTTAAACACAGGTGATCATTTATCACCACTTGCCTAATAATCTTACTTAAGTGCAACACCCAGAAAGTTTTCCCGAAAGTTTTTTCAGACTCCATGACAGTACATTTCCAGATCAATGAATTTCGTGACAGATCTTTTCCTTCCTATTAAAAAAAAAAAATGTCATGAGACTTTTTTTCCAAAAATTGTTTCTTCACCTTTTTGCTATAAGGCTTAAAATTTCAGATTAAAGCTTATCTCTCTTTCTGGTCTGGAAGATTTGCTTCACTGTCTCAAGTAAATGGTGGTTCTGGACAGTATTCTGACTTGTGGTGTCTTATATTCACAGCAGAATAATTTCTCAACCTTGAAGTCCATCAGTATCAGAAACTGTTGTGCTGAAGATCAGTATTCAGTGCACCATTTCTAAACCATCACCCAGTATGCCTTCTGCTCTGAATCATCAAAAGAGCTAAAACTAAAATTGCCTTCCCTCTTCCACTCTTCAAATCAGAGTAAGAGGTTTGGTGATCAGTGATTATGGGCAGTTTCCCACTGTCGAGATATTATTGACATCTCTGTACACTGAAAATTATAGCTTGGAGCCTTGTGCATAATTTTGCTCAGTTGGTGCTTAAGGTCTTGGTGCATAAATAGTGACTTTTCTTCTATGCTAATGTATAGGAAAATAGTTATTAACAGTTCGAGTAGATATACATACTGAGTCCTGAAGTTCTGCAGGTCTTTTTCCAACCTTAAAAATTCTATGATTCTGTGATTTTATTTTTTTTATTCTGTTGCTTCTCAATAGTTTTCTGTTGAATAGTTCACTGACGTATAGTGTGATAACCTCATGTGAGGAGTATAAGGTGGATAACAAACAAGAGGAGCTGGAAGCCATGGTACAACAGCAAAGCTATGATGTAGTCTCCATCATGGAAACATAGTGGGAATACTCACATAGCTGGAGTGCTGCACTAGATGGCTACAAGCTCTTCTGAAGAGACAGGAAAAAGAGAAGAGGTGGAGGAGCGGCCCTTTATATTAGGCAGACTTTTGATGCCGTGGGTGTTGAAACTAATGACAATGAGGCTGAATGCTTATGGGTAAGAATTAAGGGGAAGGCCAACAAGGCTATCATATCTAACATCCTACTGGGAGTCTGTTATTGTCCACTCAACCAGGAAGAAGATGTGGACAACTTATTCTATAAGCAGCTGGAGAATATTTCCAGATCACCAGCCCTTGTTCTTACAGGTGACTTCTTCTTCTTCTTCTCTCTCTTTTTTTTTTTTTTTTTTTTTTTTTTTTTTTTTTTAATGTCTTGTAGGTGACTTTTCCCAGTTATCTGCTGGGAACTTAATACAACAGAAAAGAGGCAGTCCAGGAGATTCTTGGAGTGTGTGAAGGATAACTTTTTTTCGCAGCTGGTGAGTGAGCCCACCAGGGGAGGGACTATGTTAGACCTGTAAGGAATATCTTAGACCTGTTGTTTGCATATAGAGATGGGCTAGTAGGAGATGTGATGTTTGGAGGCCGATTGGGGCAGAGTGATCATGAAATTGTAGAGTTGTTGATATTTGGTGAAATCAGGAGGAACATCAGTTAAGACTTTTACATTGGACATCCAGAGGGCAGACTTTGGCTTATTTAGGAGACTTATTCAGAGTGTTCCTTGGGAAGCAACCCTTAAAAACAAAGGAGTCTAGGAAAGGTGGGCATGCTTCAAAGCAGGGATCTTAAGGGCAGAGGAACGGATTGTTCCTGTGCACTGAAAAATGAGTTGACAAGGCAAACGTCTAGCCTGGGTGGGCAACAAGGCTTTGAAGGAACTTAGGAATGAAAAGAGGATGTACCATCTTTGAAAGGATGGTCAGATGTCACAGGAATTATTTAAGGGGGCTGCTAGGATATGTAGGAAAAAGGTTAGGGAGGCCAAAGCTCAGTTCGAATTTGGCAACTTTAAAAATATATTTTTATTAATATATCAATGGTAAAAGGATGGGTAAGACCAACCTTTGTTCTCTATTGGATATTGGAGGGAACTTAGTAATTGCAGAGGAGGAGAAGGAAGAGGTGCATAATGCCTTTTTTCCTCAGTCTTTAGTGGGAAGACAGCTTGTCCTCAGGACAATTGTCCTCCTGGGTTAGTAGATGTCAGGGAGCAAAATGGTCCTCCTGTTATCTAAGAGGAGGCAGTCAGAGAACTGCTGAGATGCTTGGATATTCATAAATCTATGGGCCCAGATGGGATCCATCCCAGGGTGATGAAGAAGCTGGTTTGTGAAGCCGGTCTCCATCATTTACCAACAGTCTTGGATCACTGGTGAGGTTCCAGACGACTGGAGGCTGGCCAAAAAAAAAAAAAAAAAAAAAAAAAAAGCTACCCATTAAAAAAAAACAAAGGTGAGAAGGAGGATCCTGGTAATTATAAGCCAGTTAGTCTGACCTCAGTACCTGGTAAGATAATGGAGCAGTTTATATTAAGTGTCATAACACAGAATTTACAGGATGACCAGGGTCTCAGGCCCAGTCAGCTCGGATTTAGGAGAGGTAGGTCATGTTTGACCAACCTCTTCTCCTTTCATGACCAGGTAAACTGAAGGAAGGGCTGTGGATGTTGTCTATTTGGACTTCAGCAAGGCTTTTGACACTGTCCCCCACAGCACACTCCTGGATAAGCTGGCAGCTCGTGGCTTGGACAAGAGCACTCTTCGCTGGGTTAGGAACTGGCTGGATGGCCGGGCCCAGAGAGTGGTGGTGAATGCTGCTGCATCCAGCTGGGGCCAGTCACCCGTGGTGTCCCTCAGGGGTCTGTGCTGGGGCCAGCTCTGTTCAATATTTTTACTGATGACATGGATAGGGGTATTGAACCTTTGATCAGTAAGTTTGCGGATGACACTAAGCTGGGAGTGTGTGTTGATCTTCTGGAAGATAGGATGGCTCTGCAGAGAGACCTGGAACAGTTGGACAGATGGGCAGAGTCCAATAGGATGAAGTTTAATAAGTCCAAGTGCCGAGTCCTGCACTTTGGCCACAATAACCCCCTGCAGCGTTATAGGCTGGGGACGGTGTGGCTGGACAGTGCCCAGGAGGAAAGGGACCTGGGGGTGCTGGTGCCAGCAGCTGAACATGAGCCATCAGTGTGCTCTGGTGGCCCAGAGGGCCAATGGCATCCTGGCCTGTATCAGGAATGGTGTGGCCAGCAGGAGCAGGGAGCTCATTCTTCCCCTGTACTCGGCACTGGTGAGGCCACACCTCGAGTGCTGTGTCCAGTTCTGGGCCCCTCAGCTTAGGAAGGACGTTGAGATGCTTGAGCGCATCCAGAGGAGGGCAATGAGGCTGGTGAGGTGCTTGGAACACAAGGCTGAGGGAGCTGGGGTTGTTCAGCCCGGAGAAGACTCAGAGGTGACCTTATCACTCTCTGCAACTTTCTGAAGGGTGGTTGTTGACAGCTGGGAGTTGGTCTCTTTCTCCAGGCAGTAACTGATAGAATGACAGGATACAGTCTTGAGGTATGCCAAGGGAAATATAGGTTGGATATTAGGAAAAAGTTTTTCACAGAAAGGGTGGTAAAGTACTGGAATTGTCTGCCTGAGGAGGTGGTGGAGTCACCATCCCTGGATGTGTTTAAAGAAAGACTGGATGTGACATTCAGTGACATGGTTTAGTTGAAGTGTTAGAGCAAGGGTTGGATGATCATGGTTGATGATCTTGGAGGCCTTTTTCAACCTAATGATTCTGTGATTCTGTGATTCTGTGATTCTGTGATTCTGTGATTCTATGATCTCTGTATCATGCTTCCCTGACCCAGGAGGGTAAGCACAGTTAATGTTGCACCTGTAGATGTGGTTATTGGTGCACTGTAGAACCTTTGCGGAAACAGACCGCATAAGACTGATGTTGGAACATCTGTCACAATGCTTTTAGGGTGGCCGGCAGAACCAGCAAACAACAAAAGGCAGGACTTAAATTACATTATATTTGCATATTAGCAGTGATGACTTCTTATTACTGACTTTCTTACATTTCCTCAATACCCTCTTGTAATACTAGATGTTCTTTTTTCTTGTTCTTTAGAAAAAGCCTGTTGTTGTTGTCCAGAAACAGAGCATTGCTTTAAGGAACAAGAATTGCCTTCACAAGAGACTCTGAAACAGTGGTGTGTAACGTTTTATTTTGCCTTTCAATAACATGTAAGTATAATAAAAGAAGAATGTAATGGACTATTTTACAACAGAATTTAGTGTGTAATGGACATGTAATCTATACTTTTATTGTTATTAAAATAACAATCTTGTTCCTCTGCTTAATACATTCTGCTGATAAATCTAAACTGCAGTGAGTCCATACCAACACCTAGAAGACCTTCATACCCACATTTATCCAAGTTTCATAGGTTTTTATCATTGAATTTTACTGGTAGAGAGTAGCAAAAATTTCCTATTGCAAAAATTGGGGCAGTTATGCTATGTATTATAACATCATAACAAAATTAAAGTCACATTTTTGATCTGGTCTCAAGAGTGTGGGACCGGAGTCTAAACAAGCTGTGTGTTAGTGGTTTGGGGTAATGTGTAAAGAACGCATTATATCACAGGATTTTCAGAAGCTCGATGCTACATATATGTATATTTGCCAAAAATATTTAAAATTTTCACACTTCCTTAAAACACAAACAGTTTAGTGTGGAAACAAAGTGAATGCCAACAGCAAAATGTTCTATAAAATCTTATGTAAAATACTAATCTTTAATTCACATGTTGTAAAAATTATCTCTAGTTTTCAAAGGAAATAGAGATAGCAGAGCCAGTATTCCAACTTTAAAAATAAGCAAAATGAGGGACAGTAAAATAAAGTAATTAGCTCACGCACAACTAACAGAGTACTACTGGAGGCAGGGGCAAAAAAATATAAGACTACACTGATTTTTCCATGATTTAACTGAGATGTTTAGACACAAAGTTGGAAAAAAAGAAGAAAGATGAAATGGCAAACACCATACTGAGATATATAAACACAAAGGTAGCCTATGAGTTACTTGATTAATCCTCTGGTTTTCATGATAAGGGCTTAGCTACAGCATGGTATCCAATTCTGAATGCTGAACATCAGAGACAGAAGTAGAAAGTACACACAGGAAAGTAAATGGTGACCAGAAGTCCAGAAACAGCCAATGGGAAAATATCAAAATAATTTGGATCATTTTATGGAAGTAGAGAAGACTAACAAAGAAATTGATAATACCCTCAAGTTGGATTCAAGGAAATTTTTTTCCAGAATTTCCACCAGTTCAAGCAACATGGAATAGTTTGTTTGGAAATGTGGTGGAGTAGCCAGGGCCAGGAGGCCTCAACAACATATTTCTTTGGAATGACATTGGTGGATTGTGACACAAGATGCAATAGAGCAGCTGACTTGATTATATTTTTGAGCCTTGATTCTGTACACATTTTTATTCTTTCTGCAAATTTTTCTGTCACACTGAAGCATTCCCGAATAAAACCTCTCATAAATTATGTTAAGACTACAATAAGTGGTTTGAGATTGTGAAAATCTACCATCTTTCTTTTGTTTTGTTTGTAGGGTTTTTTTGTTGTGGTGGTTTTTTTTTTTTTTTTTTTTTTTTTTTTTTTTTTTTTTGCATTACAGTGCAGTATTTGGCTTAGTAAGGTTTCATTTGCTACTATTTTACAGGGTGTCCTTGAAACACAGCATCTGAAATTGATGAAGATTTTGGCCTACAGATTTCACCTGCAGATGTTGTCATTCATGAGGATATTTCTTAAACAGAAAAGATGGTAATTTTTTATTATTATTTTTGACAGAAATTGTTGTCTGTTAGCTTTTTCATCCATCACTGGCTATTTTTCAAATTAAACACAAATAGTTTTTTTTTCTCCCTAACCAATGTCTCTAGCATTTGTTTCTAAAAACTTGTCTCAGTTTGTCACATACTCCTAGTAGTTTTGTTCTTCCATGTAGTCATTTGTTATTTTTCCATACACAATACTTCAATGAATAAAAATTTTAAAACCAAGTAGTGTGATATTTGTTTCCCACTTTAAAATCACTGTTGAGACTCAGCCTATCCTGCTGTGATTTCTTTTTCAGGAAATAAAAATCTTTCCCTGGCTTGAGGACTTTTTGTTTGTTTGTTTGTTTGTTTATTTTATTTTATTTTATTTTAAGGTTTTCATTCTCCTATTTTCTTTGCTTGCTCATGACTATAAATTAATCAAAGTTGAAACTTTGTAATTGCAACATAAACTATGTGTTCGTTTCACCTTTTCTTTTTCCAGAACCAATTGCTTACTTACTTAACTAGATTAACCTTAAAATAAAAAAAAGGCTATGAAAAGGAAAAAATAAAAAGAACAAAAAAGTCCAATCAAACACATATATAAATAAACTAATAAATCTTAAATTTACATTTTCTTGGCATTTTTTCAGTCTTCATTTTTTTAATTTACCCAAAGGTAAATTAAAAGGAAAAGGAAGATGTGTTTTTAAATGTTTGTATGGTTTTTGGATGTAAAAAATCAGAATAGAAAACTAAAATATGAGGAAAGACCTCACAGGAGCTATTTTCAGGGTTTTTTTTTGTTTTTTTACGACAGTAGAAAAATAAATATACAGATACATGTTGCATTGTGCTCATTGTTACTTATTTTCATATTGTATTTTATGTTATTTATTATTGTTGTAATGGTTTGCTCTGCACTCCCCTGTTCTCCTAAGAAATGTTATATTCCGAGGTTTGTCCCTGCCCCAATTCCCTGTCAATCCTCCCATGTTCCTCTCAGTCCCCTCCTTTGGGCCCTGTCTGTCATTCAATTGTTCCTCCCATCTGCTGGAGAGTTCTGGTAAGGACATTGAGTGATAGGGCAGGAGCTGAGGAGGTTCCTTCCTTTATGTTCCCATTGGTTTCTTTAAATGTCCCTCCATCCCTGTTCCACTCCCACCTTATCCCTCATTGGATGTTGGTTTGTCTCCTCCATTAGTCCCTCCCCTGCATTTAATCCCAGACCTTGTCTCCACTGGAGAGACTCCCTAAGGTTCAAGTGCCCCAAGGTGGGTCTGAATAAACACTTGGGACTTTCCCTCTTACTGAGTCTGACTCCTCCCTTGATCTTCGGCGAGGTCTCTCCTGTGATAGGGGGAAAACCCCCTTAGACATCCCTCTGGTTCCCAAAAACTAGAGGAGTGTTCCCTGTCTGATCGCAGTGCCAGAGCTAGCCTGGGTGAAGGAGCCGTTGCTCCAAGAGATACAGATAAACAATGCAAATGAATTATCTTCAAAGTTATCCTACAGAATCAACAATCTCACACATATTTTTAAATTTATTGCATACATATTTGTTTCCTTGGTGAACAAATTTTTTTATTATTATTTTTATTTTTATTTTCATGCTTTGCCTCTCTCATCCATAAAGATTTTCTGGGTTTATATCACATTACTGCATAACTTAAAGTAATACTTTATATTGCACAAAATGTAGTTATGTAATATAATATTGTATTATGTGTGCTTATATAATAATAATAATAATAATAGTATATTATAATATGGCATTCATATTGCTGCATCAGTAATAAACCAGTCTCCTTTCTGACACAGCTCCCTGCTATTTCCTTGGGTCCTGTGACTGGTAACTGAGTGAAGAGATCAGTGCCTGCACCCCTTTTCCTCTCATGAGGATGATGAAGACCCCAGTGAGGTCTCCCATCAGTCTCTTCTCCAAGCTGAACAGATCAAGTGTCCTCAGACTCTCCTCATTCGCTTCCTCTCCAGACACTTCAGTATCCTCATTTTCCTTCTTTGGAGACGTTCTAATGTTTTAATTTCTTTTTAATATTGGGGCACTCAAAACTGCTCACAGGACTCGAGGTGAGGGACAGTCCCCTCCCATGAACAGCTGGTAACACTCTTCAGGGATGTGATTCCATCACTTCCCTGCAGTCTGTTCCAATGCTTGACCACCCTTTCACAGAACAACTTTTTTTTCCTAAAATTCCTCCTGAAGCCTAGCACGAACTTCTCTTGGCACAATTTGGGGCCATTGTTGTTGTTGCTTGTTACCTGGGAAAGGAGATCAATTCTCTCTTGGCTGCAGCCTCCTGTCAGGCAGCTATGGTCAGTAGGAAGGTCCCCTCTGAGACTCCTTTACTCTGATACTTGACAAAGTTTCAATGACACTTCAGGAAGAATGTTACACCCAGTGAAGTTGATGTGAGAAGTCTTCACTTGTCCATTGATCAATTTAGAATCTGCACAATTCATAAAGCAAAAAGCCAGAAGACCTCCCCAACAAATCTCTGCTACATGCAGAATAGTTTATGTTCTATACTGTTTATATATTCCTCAATACTGAATAACTGTTACCTGCTTCTGATTTCTCTGCTCAATTTCAGTTCAAGTCCCTCAAAAATTGTCTCCAAGTTCTAAGCATTGTAGTTATATCAGTGAATCATCTAAATATTTTTAAGTCCCATTAGAAAAGAAAAGAAAAGAAAAGAAAAGAAAAGAAAAGAAAAGAAAAGAAAAGAAAAGAAAAGAAAAGAAAAGAAAAGAAAAGAAAAGAAAAGAAAAGAAAAGAAAAGAAAAGAAAAGAAAAGAAAAGAAAAATACTACCTAATTATGCTTTTACATGGTAGCAATAGATTTGTCTATTCCTTTGATTGTTCTCCTGAAGTTGGATTAATCTCATCTAATACCAACCACACAACATTAAATATCTAAGCTATGCCTGGAGTCCAGACTGCCTTTCTTCTCTATGGAGAGCAAAACCACCTCTAAAGACTGATTTAGCTAGAAAGATAGACAGATATATAAGATAATTATTTAGATGAATTTCCCTTCCTGTAGATGTCTAAAGTTGAGTACGATTAATACGAATCTCAGTCTTGCTATCACTTTCCATACCTTCAGTTTTCCACAATGAAATGGTCAGCTCTTCATGCACCTGACTGAAACTCCTTAAGTTTAATAATCTTGATTCTTCTCTGACTCTCAAAATGTTCATTGAAGTACTTTCATGGATTTCACTGATATTTGCTACAGTTATACACAAATTTTAAATAGAGGAAAATAGAGTAAATGTTGGGGAAAAAAAGGAGAGGGGCAAGATTTTCTGGTAATGGAAATGAATGGTGCTCAATTGAAGGCAATTGATGTGTGTTGATTTACATCCCTGTGGCAGGTTTCTCTACCTATGTGGAGGTGAATCAGCTCCAACTTTACCCTACTTGCAAATTATCAGTGACTGATGAAGAAGGGAAGGTCACATTGCTTTTGGTGTTGGAGAAGGCTTAGGACAGCCTGACTCACCAATCTCAAATTTAAGCATACTGAGGATGTGAAGAACAATGTCTCCTGACATAAACTGGCACTGGTGAGGATGTGTCAGACAAAGTTTCTGATAAAGGAACCCACAAGTGATTTTACAGATAGCTTATCTTTAGCTGAGCTAAGGCTACTGAGCTGACACAGACAGCCTAGAAACATTTGACTGACAGTCAATCACTATATCATATAGAAGCCTTGTCCTGTTTTTTAACAACAGGCACTTCTAACATATTCCAAGACTATGCATGGAGATGCCTCCTTTGAGTGAGAATGCTCCTCAAGGTTACTCCTTGAGGCTAAGTAAAGAAATCTGCCCACAGTTGTTACTATGAGTAACATCAATGTCTACTTAATAATTATTTTTCATAGCTCTAAAATTATTGCTTCAATATTGCTTCAAAAACAGTGCATTGGACTAGTATCTATGACTATACATACTGTGCAGTAAAAAAATAAGATTAATGTCTTCTCATCATTATCATTATAATTGCTAATAAAATTAGTCAGTTTTATTTTGTCAGTTATATTTGTCAGTATATTTGGGTTGCCACCTTCAATCCCACTTAACAAAGTGGCACAAAGATTGAATTGCATGTAAATAATTCTTTAAAAATAAATTATAGACTCTCTGGGGATAAGATTGGATTCAGCCATAATTAGACACCTCTCTGAGAAAGAATTTAGAAAACAAGGGTGTCCTCTCTGCAGCTTGTGACTCAACATGTGGACTTCCCTGATAAACACTGCCTGAGTCTTCCATTCTGCCTGCAAATATCACCTGAAATTCATCCAGTGACTGTATGTGGATATGGACGGAAAGGATAACAACTAGCCTATTCTCTTAGGGTGGGTGGTTTTTTTTTTGTTTTTTTTTTTTTCCCCAATAAAAGCAGGTTTGTTAAAAAATATTTCTCTGGGATTTCATCAATGAATTTTTACAAGATTCCCATGAAATAGATAAGGCCTGAAACACTATGTTCAGGGCCTTGTTGAACAAGTCTAATGTGTCTGTAATTCACACTAGGAGGAATGTTCTGGGTATTAAATTATCCACAGACTGTAGTTGAACAATTCAATACTCAATCTGCTAAGAGTTGAAGGAAACAAAAAATCACGTTAGGAATTCTTTTCGGGAAAAAAAAAAAAATCTTTCTAATTTCTGATGTGTGGTGACAGTTCATCTTACATCATGTCACATTTACACAGCAGAACAAACCTGTTTTACAAATGGAAAGGGTAATATAGAGGAAAAAGAACATGGCTTCAGAGGAATCCTTCTCAAACAGATCTTTATGCTATCTGTTTAGACCATGAGCAGTTAATCCAAATTTAGCAGGCAGATGGAGATAGAGAAGATGACTAAGTAGATCCTCTTTATTTGAGGAGCTGGCAGGTGCTGTGGTTCACCAGCCACCTGAGTTATGTTTTAAATAGGTTAGCACATCTATAATTTACAAAGAGAAAATGTAGCAGGCAGAACGAATGAGCTGAACATCTGGTTTACATCACTAACTGGAGGTGTGTTTCTCCAGGTAGATTGAAACGAGGAAGCTGACAGAAAGAAAAACAAAACAACCATGGTTAAATAGGGATCTTCCTGAGAACATTTATTGACAGAACATCCCTGACAATGAAGAGCTTAAAGTGTACAGCTCAGCCTGAAGTTCATGACTTACTTGCATATAGAATCCGAATTAATTTATTTGGGAATTGTAAGTCAACTTCAAGGAAAGTAAAAAAATAAAATTTTGGTTACACTTCTCTCTGGAGATGTTAAAATCATGGAGCACACCTTGATGATGGAAATTTTTTGCAAAGGAATGCATAAATACTTTCATCTGGCTATCCAGCATTTATGAAAAGTCCTAGTGAAGGAATTATACTCATTTCAAAAAGACTAGCCAAGAACTTTTGGGAAAATCCAGGCTATATGTTAACAGAATTTGGTAACTTATTTTTTATACGAAGTACTCTTTAAAACATTTTTCAGGCTATATCTCAACAATGTGTTAGGACAGTGTTCTGATATGGGATGTAGTAATTTTTAGATGAGATATCAAATGGACACTTGTTTCCTTGCGCTGAATAAAGATCAGGGAAATTGCCCAGTCATTTAAATTTAGGGTCCTCTCCAACTGCCACTCACTCTTTGTGCTTGCCAGCCTCTTGTTTGGCATTGGGTGGAGTTTTGTGAGTTTTGTGCAAGAATATCTAACAATGAAAATTGCTATTTGCACAAAAATATTTCATTATATGGTACATAATGTACAGGAAAACTATCTCTAGGATAAGCAAGTTCTCAAAATGGAAGAGCTATAAATGGAGAAAGACAACTGGATGTAGGTGAGTGATGCTGAGAGCAGGATCAGCTCTGCATATATCTCAAGAAGACAAAGATTTCATAAAACCAAACCATTATTGGACAGAGATGGTGTTGAATCCAGCTTTTTAAAAGAGTAATTATTTGATTTAATAGTTTTAGGAAGATACAGATTGTTTGTTTTCATTATATAAGTTCTCAAAAAAAGTGTCTATGTAAAAAAATTTGTCTATTTTTTGAAGTTATTCAGAATGGTAACACAGTCAAAATGTAGGTGTTACTGTGTGTCCTATGTTTCACTCATTCATCTTTCTTCTTAAGTCTTTCCCTATATGAATGTTAACATTTAGTGTGAGTTCTTGTATTATTCTTTTAAAATCATAGATTCATACGGTCTTCTGGAGTAGTTCATTCTGGAGGGGACCTCTGCAAGTCACCTGCTCTAATTTCAATCTCAGAGCTTTATTCAAGGTTTGATGAAGTAGCTTACAGCTTGGTCCTGTCAGATTTTTAATGTTTCAAAGGATGGATAGTCCACAAATTCTCTGGGTTTTTTTTCCATTGTTTGAAAATGGTGGAAAAAAACAAAACAAAACAAAACAAAACAAAACAAAACAAAACAAAACAGGATAACAACCCATCAACAACAAAACCCACGAAAACAAAAAAAGGGTGTTTTTCTGTTGCATCTTGATCTTCTGACTGTACTGCTGCATATAGTGGCCCACATGCAGTCAGCTTTCAGTGCAAGGACACACTGCTGACCTGTTCATCTCATCCACCAGGATATCAACTCTTTCTTTTTGAGAAGCTGTTTCCTACTGAACTGATAGCCAGACTGTACTACTTAATGTTTTATTGTTCCAGTAGTAGGCACTGAATTATTACTGTCATAAAGATAATGCTTTTTGCATCAACTTTTTCATTCCAAATTTATTATAATATAGAGTTGTTTCACTCCTTAAGGTTTGTTTCCTGTTTTTATTGTACTTATTTGTTGAAGTTTGTTTGTTTGTTTGTTTGTTTGTTTCCCCCCATTTTCTAATCACTGTAAATGGTAGAAAAACATGGATGATGATTTACCAACAGGAAAGATGAAGACAAGTCTCTAGACAAAGGACTTGTGTTACTTTAAACGTGCTAAGTTAGGTGTTCATTCTAAACTAATCACCAGATAGTTTTTCTCATTGAAACGAGATATCTGAAAATGAGTGAAATAAAGCCAAAGACACTGAAATTGTTAGAGTATCTGCTTTGCTTAAGGAAAGCATTCATTAAGAATAAAAGCAATTGACTAGAGGAGATAAGTGTGATTTTAAAAACGGTTAATTTTTAAGTGATTAGAAAACCCCAACGTAAAACAGATATAAAAAAGGTAAACAAACCTAAACAAAGGAAAACCCTTTACAAAGCAAAAATCTTTTGTTAGTTTTCCTAGTCTCACTGAACAGAACACTGAATGTATGAACTAAAAACATGGAATTATAATAATAATATATTCTATGGGATTTCCTCTTCTTCCTTTTTGTTGATATTGTTTTTGTTGTGTGGTTAAGTAATTAAATTAACCTTCCATGGCTTTTGTATTCTGAGAAAATCAGGATGTGAAATTCTCTCCATTTGTGGACTTGGTGACCTCTACATTCTGAACAATGCCTGAAGTGAGTTTTGCGTGGTAACTGCTGCAGTTTTCCTTTCTCAATGACCTCTTTGCTGCACCTAAATCCCAGATGAATAGCCAGCTTGATCAGTTTTTTCCTACCTTCTCTTGATAAATGTTTCCCCTTTTCCACTTGGCTGGCAGAAAGATGACCATTAAATGTTCATTTGTTTAAGCTAACAGACTGTAGTCATCTGCTCCCCAGGGAAGGCAGGAATCCAAACAGGTCTAAAATGGCATCGTTTAAGAACACAATCAATTCATTATCTTTTTCATAAAGTTCGTATATGCACACATTAATCATAATGGAGTGGCACCGGGCAGAAAGTTCTTACCTAAGCAAGTTCTGTCCTGCAGTCTCTCTTTATCATTTAACTGCCTCTTGCAATTTAGGCTTTTATTGTCTGCTCATTCAGCTGTTGTTTTATGAGTGCTGGTGTATCCTTTGTGTGTGCCAGCTGAACAAGCTTGAGCGAACTTTCGTGCCCTGGGGCCCACATAGGTCCCTTGGTTCTGGATGCAGTGTACAGCTCTGCACAGGAATCATGTATCACTCCAATCTTTTATGAAAGAAAGAAAAAAAAAAAAAAAAAAAAAAAAAAGGATGATGTAGTCTGTCTTTACACATCTTTTTTGGACCTCGGGTTTGAGGGGCAGGCACCAACATCTCTTTCCTGTAATCTGTAACAGTTGCCTTAGGGAAAGGCATGGAGCTGTGTCAGGGTAGGTTTAGGTCAGATATCAAGAAAAATGTTTTTCACCCATAGAGTAGCTGGGCACTGAAACAGGCTCTCCACTGAAGTGGGCACGGCACCAAGTCTGCCAGAGTTCAAGAGGCACGTGGACAGTGCTCTCAGGGTGTGATTCTTAGGGTTGTCCTGTACAGGGCCAGGAGCTGGATTTTATGACATGTTGATGAGGAGAAAACAGTAGATGTCATCTACTTTTATTTCAACAAAGCTTTTCGCACTGTCTCCCATAACATGCTCACAGGCAAGCCCAGGAAATCTGGATTAGATAAACGGACAGTGAGGTGGATCCAGAGCTGGCTGAATGGCAGAGCATACAGGGTTGTGATCAGTGCAGCAAAATCTAGATTGAGACCTGTGGTCAGTGGCATCTCCCAGGGATTAACACTGGGTCCAATCTTATTCAAAATTTTTGTCAACAGCCTGCATGAAGGAGTACCATGTCCCCTCAGCAAATTTGCTGATGATTTCTTGCTGTAAAATAATACAAAGAACATTTTATCCACAGATTTTTCTTTGTTATTTGGGTTTTGGGGGGTTTAAAAAACAAAAAAAAACAAAAAAAAAAGCCCACCAAAAATGAAACAAAACAAACAAAAACACCCTACTCAGTCCTTTTCAAGTATCTGAAATTTGATTGCTGAATCACTAAATCCCTCAAGTTTCCCCTGTAGATTAGAATATGTGAAGACAGAGGTTTTTTAAGTAAAGAACAGAGATGGGAAATGAATTCATTGGTGTCCCATCTATTTACTTCAAAGTTAATAACTAAAGGTAAAATTGATATCAACAAATCTTAAAATTTCTAAAGATGTCTGTGAGATGTCTTACTTTAGGCTGGGATAAAATTCCCCCAGGGAGAAATCAATTTCCATCCTCTGTAGACATAATAGAGTTGGCTTCCTTGGCAGACACAGCTTTCACAAGAAATTTCTTGAAAGTAGGTCTTCAATTTAAAAAATGTTATCTTTTTTACAGTAAGTAGCTATCTCAGCATGGATGCTACACTGTGTGAAGTTTGGACATTGCTGTTCTAACCTTGGTGTAGGTATTCAAAGTCAACCCTAGAAAAGGAGTTTAATATTGACCTCACTTGGTCAAAACAATGAGGGAAACATCTATATTTTGTTCCAATGTATTTTGAGACACCTCTTTCAAAATATTGTAAAACCCTTGGGGGGAAGTTAAGATTTTTTTTTTTTTTTTTTTTTTCTTTACTGAAAACAAGTCAATATACACAATATAAATATTTGTTATTGTCATGACAGAGAGGATTTTTTTATTATTATTCTTTTATGATACATGTATACATATTGCCAGTATTAATTATCTTGGAAATATAAATTTAGGATACATTTAGATTACATTGTATCAGTATATTATCATAGCTGAAAAAAGTTCATTTACTATTAAATCTAATACTTTGGATGTAAAGCAGTAATTAACAGCTTGTATCTTTTGCCACCCTCTTTTCTTTACTCATTGACATTTTGTGACTCTTTTAATCATGCTTTTAAAGAAACCTGTTCTGTCAGTGCTCTTGAGGTAATACATTCTGGCAGATGTCTGGGATTTATTAAAACAAAACAAAACAAAACAAAACAAAACAAAACAAAAAACCCACAGAAAACAAACCACGAAAACCAACAGAAAATGTTAAAAGTGCTTTTTCTGCCTATGTTTTCAGTGTGTGTCATGGAACATCATGTAAAGTGACATGACTGATAGGAGCCTGATGTGCTTCAGATGATTTTCAAGGGGAAAATGGTACACATTCTCTGAAGATTTCTTCTCCTCTCAAGCAGCCCACAATGTCTTTGAAAGTAACACATATTTTCACAAAGTGACAGGAAAGATGCCAGAAGTGGAGGGGTTAAAATCTCTAACTTCTACAACTGTTCATAAAAATATATAACAGAAGAAAACAAACCTCATTAAAAGTTTCTTGCTGGAATGGTGTCATTTCACAAAGAAAGTTTCTAGAAAAATCTTTTTCAATTTGAAGTTTTGTCTGTGGGGCTGCTTTTGGATGAGGAAGAGTTAATTTTCGTCCCAGTGGCTGCTACAGGGCTGTGCTTTGGGTTTTTCTGAATATAGGGAAAATAATGCAGAAGGGATTTTTTTTGTTATTATTGAGCAGCACTTGCACACAGAGCCAAGTCTTTTGCTGCTTCTTCTACTGCCAGGCTGGCAAGGGGATGGGGGTGCTTGGGAGTTTAGGAAACACAGCCAGGACAGGTGACCCAAACTGACCAAAGGGATGTTCCAGACCATATAAAAATCATTCTCAGTATATAAACAAGAAGGAGGTGGGGAGACATTTGGAGTGAATGTATTTGTCTTCCCAAGTAACGACTATGTGTGATGGAACCCTGCTCTTCTGGGGACAGCTGAACACCTGCCTGTCCACAGAAGCAGTAGATTAATTCATCGTTTTGCTTTGCTTTGTGAGCATTGTTTTTACTTTCCCTAATAAATTGTATTTCTCTCAGCCCATCAATTTTCTCAATTTTACCCTTTTGACTCTCTCCTCAGTCCCACTGCTGAGGGAGAGAGTGAGTGGCTGCCAGAGACTTGGGGTTAAACCATGATGTGTGTTTCAATAAAATTTTGTTTAGAATAGATTTTTGGTTTTCAACACTAAAGAGAAGAAAACTGACTTGTGTATTTCCAACACACCTTTGGAGGGTAGTTTTGAAGTATAGTTTGGTTTATAGGTTTATGTTTTAATGAAGAACAACTTTTTGAACCATCTTTAAACACTTTCCCAAAATTTTACTTTCATTGCATTTCTACAATTTTCAGATCATTTTTAAGGAAAAAAGGAAAGAGAAAGCAAGGAAAATATATTTCTACATATATTCTAGAACAGAAAATGTGGGATTTTGGTTTTATTTTTTCCATACAATAAATTTCTTTTAGGCCACAGAGTGTCTTCTAATAAAAATATGCACACATAAATACATACATACATACATAGATGCATACATATGTGCATTCACTCTTTTCTAGAACATCATACTCCTGGTTATACTCAGCTATAATTACTGAGCCAAAAAGTATGACTTTTGACAACTTTCAAGGTGCTTGAACAGGACAATATTGTGTTTATGTACTGATTGTATTTTTGTTTTACAAATAGCAAAACTGGTGTCAAGCTATAACTGGTAAAGAAGAACAAAACCTTAACTACAGACACACAATCAGAAAACATCCTGATTGTCTATGTACTTACTTACAAATACTTGTACTTACAGTCTAAGTACCTAAATCATTATGATTCCTTCTTTAAAGTGCATTTTGCAAGCATAATGATATAATTTTTTTGTCATATATGTATATATTGTTTAATTTTAAAAATTACCCTTATATAAATTTTTGATATTACTTTATATTTGTTTTTTATGGATACTAAATATACTGAATAAAATGCCCTAATGCTTTGGTTTAGGAAAGGTAGGTCATGTTTGACCAACCTCTTCTCCTTTCATGACCAGGCGACCTGCCTGGTGGATGCAGGAAGGGCTGTGGATGTTGTCTATTTGGACTTCAGCAAGGCCTTTGATACTGTCTCCCACAGCACACTCCTGGATAAGCTGGCAGCTCGTGGCTTGGACAGGAGCACTCTTCGCTGGGTTAGGAACTGGCTGGATGGCCGGGCCCAGAGAGTGGTGGGGAATGCTGCTGCATCCAGCTGGGGCCAGTCACCAGTGGTGTCCCCCAGGGGTCTGTGCTGGGGCCAGCTCTGTTCAATATTTTTACTGATGACATGGATAGGGGTATTGAACCTTTGATCAGTAAGTTTGCGGATGACACTAAGCTGGGAGTGTGTGTTGATCTTCTGGAAGATAGGATGGCTCTGCAGAGAGACCTGGAACGGTTGGATGGATGGGCAGAGTCTAACAAGATGAAGTTTAATAGGTCCAAGTGCCGAGTCCTGCACTTTGGCCACAATAACCCCCTGCAGCGTTATAGGCTGGGGACGGTGTGGCTGGACAGTGCCCAGGAGGAAAGGGACCTGGGGGGTGCTGGTGCCAGCAGCTGAACATGAGCCAGCAGTGTGCCCAGGTGGCCAAGAGGGCCAATGGCATCCTGGCCTGGATCAGGAATGGTGTGGCCAGCAGGAGCAGGGAGGTCATTCTTCCCCTGTACTCGGCGCTGGTGAGGCCACACCTCGAGTGCTGTGTCCAGTTCTGGGCCCCTCAGCTTAGGAAGGACGTTGAGATGCTTGAGCGTGTCCAGAGGAGGGCAACGAGGCTGGTGAGGGTCTTGGAACACAAGGCTGAGGGAGCTGGGGTTGTTCAGCCTGGAGAAGACTCAGAGGTGACCTTATCACTCTCTGCAACTTTCTGAAGGGTGGTTGTTGACAGCTGGGAGTTGGTCTCTTTCTCCAGGCAGCAATTGATAGAATGAGAGGATACAGTCTTGAGGTGTGCCAAGGGAAATACAGGTTGGATATTAGGAAAAAGTTTTTCACAGAAAGGGTGGTAAAGTACTGGAATTGTCTGCCTGAGGAGGTGGTGGAGTCACCATCCCTGGATGTGTTTAAAGAAAGATTGGATGTGGCACTTGATGCCATGTTGAGGTGTTAGGGCATGGGTTGGACTCAATATTCTTGAAGGTCTCTTCCAACCTAGACATTCTGTGATTCCGTGATTCTGTAATCAAAAACATGTTTAGGAACACATTAGATAGCTACTTTTACCATTTTGGTAGTGAAAGAGATCATTTCAATAAGTTCTCTGAAAGTTACTATCAAACTCCCTCATTGAAATAAGAGACCTAGCTGAGGAAAATGTGATGTGAAAACCAGATACAGAGGGACAGAAAATTACATGAATGAAGAATTTTGTGACAGAAAAACCAACCTGGAACAGGTTAGAAAATGCTAGTGTAAAGTTGCTTTGAAGGAATTATTATAGCCAAGAAACTCTTCAAAACAATATATGAACACTGAGACCAGTGAGTCATGTTCAGCATTCCCTGCCTTCTGACTTATTTTTAACTTCTATGTAGAAAAACTTGATCACAGGTCCTTCCATGGTTATATCTTGTGGGAAGTTTGGACACATCAGCTGTCTTCCTTAATAGATGTGATAGTTATGGATAGTGCTAGCAAGTGTGTAGGATAAACTTGTGATTAATCAGGCAGCCGCAGGTACTTCCCAAATATGATGTTCTTGCCATCAGCACAGAAATGATCTTTGGCAAAACAAGCATCCCAAATCTATTCCTTGAATTTAACCCTCCACAAAGGCTCATATTTTGTATTAATGGTAGCTGTTACACCTGTGAAACAATAATGTTGTTGCTAAGCACAAAGTTTTGTTAATTCCACAGTTTTCTTATCTAATGCTGTAGCTACATTAAATAATTTCTAAATGTTCATTCATTTTAATTTTTTTGTTTAACCCTTGCAGCTGAGAACTTGTACTGCTATTCTATGGAGAAGAAAAGAACCATCTGTAAAATAATAAAATTAACAAAAACATGCTATCAAATGTCAAAAACATGAAAAACACAGTCACAGGGGTTTTTTTGTTTTTTTTTTGTTTTTTTTTTTTTGTTTGTTTCTTTGTTTCTCTGTTTCTCTGGTTTGTGTTGGGACTAATCTGTCTGCAGATAAATATGTTGAAATTAAGGGAATCTTTGCATGGAAAGAGAAGAGAACGAGAAGAAGCCGGTGATGTGGTGGTGTGAGAATTGTTTTTATTAAGTTATTAAGTTATTTTTGTAAGATTTTAAAGTTATTTTTATAATAGTTTAGTTCACTGTATACCCCCGTGTTCTGCATTGGTTTTCCCTTCTGCATTGGTTGTTTTGTCTATTGTAAAACCCGACGTTTTCTGTCATTCATCCCTTCCCTGCACCTGTCGCTGTCAATCCCCCCTGCTCCTCGTGGTCGTCCTGTCACTCAGAGACCCTTCCCTGGCTTCTAGAAAACTCCAGGAAGGGTGCTGAGTGATAGGCTGGGGCCCGGGAGACCCCCTCCCATCATTTTGTGGTTGGTCCCCAGTTCCATGGTTCCCACCCCCGGTTAACCCCCCCGATTCCTGTGACTGGCTGACCGGTTGTCGCCACCCCCATTTCCACCCCCCCTTAAAACCTGCCGCGTGCCTGGCCTCAGGGTCTCTCCTGGGCAGCAGGTGCAGCGTGCAGAGCCCCGCATCCCTCTGCCTCAAAAAACCTATGTTACATCCTGCTCGGGAGAGTCCGCCTTTCATTAGCTGCCGAGGTCGCTTATGTCATCTACGTGCCCGTCGCTGACGGTGGGATCCAAGTTCCCACAGGGAGGAAGCGGCGCGCTTTGTCCGCCGCTCCGAATTTACCACGTTGCCACAGTGAAACTCTGAGCTAGCCTGTGGACGCACGGGTCAGCGTGAATTGGACACTGTGACATGGTGAGAGAAGGAGCAGCCCTGCAGACACCCAGGGCAGTGCAGAAGGAGGGGCAGGAGCTGCTCCAGGCCCTGGAGCTCAGATTCCCCTGCAGCCCCTGGAGCAGCCCATGGTGAGGCAGCTGTGCCCCTGCAGCACAGGGAGAGCATGGGGGAGCAGAGATCCAACTCAGCTCCTGGAAGAGACCAGGCTGGAGCAGGGAGACGCCCAAAGGAGGATGTGAACCCATGGGAAGCCTGTGCTGAAGCAGGATCCTGGCAGGATCTGCAGAGAGAAGAGCCCAGGCTGGAGCAGGTTTCCTGACAGGACTTGTGACTTCGTGGCAAAGTCCCACACTGGAGCAGCCTGTTTCTGAAGGATTGACCCCGTGGAAAATGATCTGTGTGGGATGAGTTGGTGAAAAGCTGCAGCCCTACGGCAGGACTCTTGCTGGAGAAGTTCATGGTTAGCTGAATCCTTTCATCCTTGAGAGGAAGGAGATAGAGCCCACAAAAAGAAGAAGAGTTGAGGGCAAGGTTTCTAAAATTTGTTTTGTCATTATTGTGCTCTGATTAACTTACCAATAAACTCAATTAATATCCCCAAGCTGAGTCTGTTTTGCCTGTGAGGGTATTTGATGACTGATAGCTCTCTGTTTTTATCTCAACTCATGGACTTTTTGTAATATTTTTCTCTCCCCTGTGTACTTGTGAAGAAAAATTATAAAGTGGCCTTGGTGGGTGCCTGGCACCCAGCCTGGGTCAAAGCCCTATATTTTAGTTAGCTTATATAAGGTCAAAGGAAATCAGCTTTATGGGAACAACACGGTAGGGTACATGATGGCATGAATAAGATCTAATATCAAAGGAATGTTTTACTTGCTAAAAGAATTATTTGAAGAGCACTTCAATAAAAAAAGAGATAGAAAAAACCTAGTAGCATCTCTGTTTGTAAATGAACCACATAAGTAAAAAAAAAAAAAAACCTAATGAGAAATAACATAAAAAT